>NC_057809.1:169130956-169137665 GCF_018294505.1 Triticum aestivum | reverse complement strand
CGGTGGGCCCGCGGCGCTGGGGCGGCTTGGGGCCACGTGGCGCGCTCTGAGTATCTCGGGGCGGCGGCGCATTTTGTCCGGCTGGACCGGACGTGTCCGGCGGCGCGGGGTGGAAGAAGGCTAGGGTTTCGCCCAAATTTTGGAGGGGGTGCACATATTTATACCTAGAAGGAGGTAGGAGTGTCCAAATGAGGTGTAGTTTTCGCCCACGCGATCGTGATCGAACGGCCGATAGGATGGAGGGGGTTTGGATGGGTTATTGGGCCACTTTGGAGGGGTGTTGGGCTACAACACACACAAGGCCTTTACGGTTCCCCGGTTAACCGTTGGAGTATCAAACGGACTCCAAATGGCACGAAACTTGATAGGCGGTCTACCGGTGGTATACCAAGGCCGCTTGGCAAATCTCGATCCAGTCCGAGAAAGTTTAACACCCGCTCATGAAAAGAGACAAGAGGGGGACGCCGAATGACATAGGAGTATCAGATTGCAAACCAGACAACGGGGAAAATGCTCGGATGCAAGAGACGAACACGTATGCAAATGAGATGCACATGATGGCATGATATGAAATGCATGACATGAACAAAATGCAAAACAAAGACAAGAACCCAAGCACGAATCTCATAACTTATAGCCGAAAATGGCAAGAGTCAGAGTACAAATATGGTAAGTTACATCCGGGGTGTTACACTTGACTTAATTAAAATGCGCCAACCGTGTGTGTAACCGTGATGGTCTCTTTTCGATGGAGTTTTGGAAGTGAACACGGTTGGGTTATGTATGAACATAAGTTGTTCAGGATAACTTCTTGATCACTTCTAGCTCTGCGTCCGTTGTGTAGCTTCCCATCTTACTCTTGTACTCGTATGTTAGCCACCATATTTGCTTAGTGCTTGCTGCAATTCCACCTTATAAACACATCCTACCTTTAAGCTTAAATAGTCTTGATCTCGTGGGTTTTGAGATTGTCGAGTCCTCGTGACTCATAGATACTACAAACACACTTGCAAGTGCCAATGATACCAATGCAGGTGCTGCCACCGAGCTCAAGTGGGAGTTCGACGAAGACCTTGGCCATTACTATGTTTCCTTTCCGGATGATCAGTAGTAGTGCCCAGTAGGGACGATCGGGACTTAGCATGGGGGTTGTCTTCTTTTCATTTGGACCCGTCTGTAGTCGGACCTTGTGTGTACTCTTAATGATGTGTGAATAATTTGATCATTGTGTGACGTGGCGATTGTAAGCCAACTATTTACTTCCTTGTTCATTTACATGGGAATGTGTGAAGATGACCCTTCTTGCGATCATACCAAAATGCGGTTATGCCTCTAAGTTGTGCCTCGACACATGGGAGATATAGCTGCATCTTGGGCGTTACACAAATCCTATACCAAGCATCTTTTAAACTCTATCCACCTTTTTAAAAAATTAAGCACTTCTAACTCGGGCTTAGAGACAACAAGTGAAGAACTATCCCTGATAGCAAGCAAAGACAATGACACAAATATTTTTGGTATTTTTGAATTGGAAACAAAAATAAGAAGGCAAATAAAGAGGCAAAAGGGAAAGAAGAGAAAAACAAGTAAATTGATAAGTTTGTGCAAAGACACTTGGTTTGTTTGGTGAAGCCTCCCCGACAACAGCGCCAAAAATTCTTCTACTACTCATGATGGAGTTTTTGGATTTCCCGAAGAGGAAGGGTGAACTGGTATAGTAGAAAATAGTATTTCCCTCAGTAAAGAACCAAGGTTATCAAACCAGAAGGAGACGACACACAAACAACATGAATGGTACCTGCACACACACAAAGCAAATTCTTGCACCCAACAATGGCAAGGGGGTCGTTACTCCCCTTGTTCTTGCCGGTTGCAAGTATCAAATCTGGTGGTGATAGGTTGCTACCTCTTGAGCATGCGTTGGTTTTCCCTTGAAGAGGAAAGGGTGATGCAGCAAAGTAGCATAAGTATTTCCCTCAGTTTTGAGAACCAAGGTATCAATCCAGTAGGAGACAACACACAAGTCACCTAGTACCTGCGCAAACAATCAAGAACCTTGCAACCAACGCGATAAAGGGGTTGTCAATCCCTTCACGGTCACTCACAAAAGTGAGATCGGATAAATATAGTAAAGTAAATTTTTTGGTATTTTTGTTGTATAGATTGGAAAGTAAAGATTGCAAAATAGTAAACGAGATGCGATGTAAATAAAAGAGATGCAATATAATAAGAAAGAGACCCGGGGGCCATAGGTTTCACTAGTGGCTTGTCTCAAGATAGCAAGTATTACGGTGGGTGAACAAATTACTGTCGAGCAATTGATAGAAAAGTGCATAGTTATGAAGATATCTAAGGCAATGATCATGAATATAGGCATCACGCCCGTGTCAAGTAGATCAAAACGATTCTGCATCTACTACTATTAATCACATCGACCGCTATCCAGCATGCATCTAGAGTATTAAGTTCATAAGAATATAGTAACGCATTAAGCAAGATGACATGATGTAGAGGGATAAAATCAAACAATATGATATAAACCCCATCTTTTTATCCTCGATGGCAACAATACAATACGTGCCTTTCTGCCCCTACTGTCACTGGGAAAGGACACCGCAAGATTGAACCCAAAGCTAAGCACTTCTCCCATTGTAAGAAAGATCAATCTAGTAGGCCAAACTAAACCAATAATTCAAAGAGACTTGCAAAGATATGAAATCATGCATATAAGAATTCAGAGAACAACCAAATAATATGCATAGATAATCTTGTTCATAAACCCACAATTCATCTGATCTCGGCAAACACACCGCAAAAGAATATTACATCGAATAGATCTCCAAGAACATTGAGGAGAACTTTGTATTGAGAATCAAAGAGAGAGAAGAAGCCATCTAGCTAATAACTATTGACCCGAAGGTCTGTGATAAACTATTGACGCTTCATCGGAGAGGCAATGGTGTTGATGTAGAAGCCCTCCGTGATCGATTCCCCCTTTGGCAGATCGCCGGAAGAGGCCCCAAGATGGGATCTCACGGGTACAGAAGGTTGCGGCGGTGGAAAAGTGGTTCCGTGGCTCTTTGCGATCGATCTAGGGTATAAGAGTATATATAGGCGAAAGAAGTACGTCGGTGGAGCTACAAAGGGCCCATGAGGGTGGGGGCGCGCCTACCCCCCTGGGCGTGCCCTCCTACCTTGTGTCCGCCTCGTGGAGTTCCAGACTTCGAATCCAAGTCTTCTGGATTGCTTTCGGTCCAAGAAAGATCATCGCGAAGGTTTCATTCCGTTTGGACTCCGTTTGGTATTCCTTTTCTACAAAACTCTGAAATAGGAAAAAAAAACAGAAACTGGCACTGGGCCTCCGGTTAATAGGTAGTCCCAAAAATAATATAAAAGAGCATATTAAAGCCCATTAAACATCCAAAACAGATAATATAATAGCATGGAACAATAAAAAATTATAGATACATTGGAGACGTATCATAGGCAAACAAATAAAATAAAATAAAACTAAACAACAAGGTAATTTTAGGATTTCTTATTAATTGGCTAGAATGGATATGGGGGCCATAGGTTCACTAGAGGCATCTCTCCCATGACCATAGCAACGATGGGTAAACAAATTAATAGGTACCTGTAGGGATGAAGAACTCAAACGAGACAAGAGACAACTTCCGAAATAATTTTATGTTACAGATACGAGACATTAATTCAAAGTCCTTCCATTGACCCCTCCAACAAATACATCGGGTTGCAAGGTCCTTGCCTCGGCCATACCTTACCGGACCACTCACACATGGCGATCATATCACACGAAGAACACATCAAAGAACAGATCATGAAGATAGATTGATTGATAATATGTCTTACAATGGATGTCGTGTGTAATACACGATTGCAACTATGACTAAATTGTTGAGAACTATGGTGGAGATGAAGGTGGTGGCTATGTAGATGGAAATGGCGGCGGCTAGGGTTGATGGAGATGAGGATGATCATGACTGGTTGTTCTGCGCTCCCCCCACAATGTTCTGTTATCCATTTAGCATCGACCCCTTTATAAAGGTTGTTCATGTGGACGAGGAGCATCAGTTTCCACGCCATATGGTTGCTCATATGAGTGGGCCTGGTCGAATGAAACATCATCTTTTGCTTTGTTTCCTCTGGTGCACCTCCCACTTGATCCCCTCTATCTCCACTTACTCCTTCTGAATAATTGGCTTGATTTCATCCATAATAGCCCATTTCCTTAGGAAACAAAATAAATAAAGTATTTTTTGAATCCTATGCATTCACTAGTCATTTCAGGAAGTATTGGAGCGAACATCTCGGTTTTAATGAAATATATCGGTTTCAAGTCAAGTTAGAGGAGAATAACACTCATCATTTGTGAGTATACATAGGATAACACAAATAGAAGTCCCTGGATATTTGGTTTAACTGTCGAAGACGACCCCCGGAAAATGTCCGAAGACATTGAAGATAATGGTGGTGCGCAAAGACTTTCGCTTGAAGACAATGGAGCTGAAGACATAGTCTTTTGGTAGTTTCATTTTCTTATTTCTTGAATCATAGGAATCATTGCACTATTAAGTGGGCTCGAGGTGAAACGAAGTTAGAAACTGACGTGATGCTCAAACTAAAATCCTACCAGTGAAGAGAATGAGAAAAAAATATTCCATCGTTGTTTGAGTCAGTTTGCTTGTAGCCCAAGTAAAGTTGCCACATATGTTTGAAATTCGACCATTAGGACACATGTCGATTGGTCATTGACCCAGGGTCAGATCGATCATACCATGTCAGGTTGTCCCCTTGCTATAAATAGCCACCCCCTCCACCATAAGTCGGTGGTTGCTATGAGTTATTGCATGGATTTTGTCGATTGAGAGCAACCCACCTCCAAAGCTTTTGAGAGAGATTTCCTTCAAGGAAAAACCCAAATACCCAGAGCCCAAAGTGATTGAGCATCACTAAAAACATTCTGTTCTGAGTGAACTGAAGACTTGTTACACTTTAAGGTTGCGATCTTCTAGACGGTTAGGTGTCATGTTCTGAGCATCCAAGAGTCATTGTGGATCACTAGTGAATGAGTTTGTTAAGGTTTCGGAAGTGTACCTTGAAGACTTAGCTGAGTGATTGGGCAAGTCCTAGGTGACCTTAGGTCAAGGGGAATAAGGTGCAGACTTGGTCTTCTGAGTTAAATCCCAACCTCCCTAACCTAACCAGACGTACATTTTGTCACAACAACTGGAACCGGTCGAACAAATCCTTTGTCTTCACTGAGCAACTGGTTCTATCTCTTCACTATTTTACTTTCTGTTTTGCCTTGTTTAGTTTCTATTTAGCTTCTACATCTTCGAAGACATTGTCTGTTTTGAAGACTTCCATAAAAATCTCCCATTCACCTCCTCTGGTCAATAGCTATCACTTTCACTAGATATGTAGGGTGGGGTGTGTTTTGAAGACTTTCATAAAAATCTCCCATTCCCCCCCTCTGGTTGATAGCTATCACTTTCACTAACTATGTAGGGTGGAGTGTGGTGTCCAGTTTCATGCAACACCCACAGGTAGACTATGTCCGCCTTTTCTTTTATATTAAATGGTACACACGCTATGTGTATTCGAGAAAAAAGGTTTCTTATTTTGGCTGTCAAATTTGCATAGAACTTTCGATTGAGATGATGTCAGATATGTTAATGCATTTAGATGAGCACCAGAGCAATTATGTTTTGAATATTTGTATCAATTGTGGAACCTTATAATACATGATACTCAAAGTTTCCCATAATTGTAACTTTTCTAGGTCATTCCCAACTTGGCTATAGTCATCATGCTAATTAGGTTTGAGTTTCATTCCACCCTCAAAATACAAAGAAACAGTGAATGCACTCACAAATTATAAATAGCATGGGAGACACTCGGTTCTGCGCTGGGAGGCGCGACCAGCGGGTGGAGTATGGTGGCTCAATGCTGCTCGTCTTTGGCTGGCCATGATGGCAAGGATGCTCCAGGGGGATTGACAGGGGTGCCTTCGGGTCTTGTCATCTCCGGGGGTGGTGAGGGCGACCGACCCTAGTTTGGGAAATGGCGTGGTGGCTGCGGTGTGGCCGGCAGCCGTCGGTGGCCTTCCCCTGCCCTGCTTCAGTCGGCTGGGCCCGATTCTTGCCCAAAGGTTTTGTTTTTTTCCTGGCGTCAGCGTCGGTGGACCTTGGTGAGGGTGGTGGGGTAATCTCCGATGCCGGGGCGGCGACTCTGGTGGTGGAAGCGCGGTGCTCGTGGGCGGAGCCCATGGCTCAGGTGCCGCCTGGTGGCCATGGCCATGTGAGTGGCGTGGTAGCCAGGGTGTGGCGTACGGTGGCAGTGACCGGGGTGAAAACTTGTTTTGTCTTCGGGCGGACCGACAGCGACGATGTTTCGTCCTCTTCTTGAAGGCATCGTCGCAATGTTCACTGCCCCTCGTGTAGCTGCTGGGGAAACCCTGATCCCGGATCAGGCGGTGGCGGCGCTACGATGCCGTAACCTTCCTGAAGGCGCCGCTTGAAGCTCACGTTTCGTCGTATGCGGCTTCATCTCTTTGCTGTGGCGTTTCATGGTCGAGGACCCTAGTAGTTTGTCGTGCTATGGGGTGGTGTTGCTACGCTCAGCTCCTATGTATCCTGCCTTGGGGTGTGTGCCTATGTTGTGGTGGCGTGAGTTTGTATCGGGTTGT
>NC_057809.1:168983348-169130601 GCF_018294505.1 Triticum aestivum | reverse complement strand
ACAGAAAATGTTGATAATTATGCAAAAGAGATAAAACAGTCCAATGGAACATGACAATACCAGAAAATTTGGTACGCGGATATACAAACGAATAATGGTTTTTCATGCATTAAGGGGTGTGTACATGTCAAAATTTTCGCATACTAACAATAAGGTTAGATTCTTAACGTTGTTCGAGACATGGCACAAAGTTTGATCACATTTAGTTTAGACGTGGCATATGATGACAAAATCGGTTCGTCGAAGATAAGAAGACATAAAGGTAATTATAGTCCGTTGTCAGCTCAAAACATGTGGATTCGACTTAACGAAAACAAAAGATGACACAAGAGAGAACGGCTCCGTCACCGGATGCCAGCAAGGGTCCAGCTGAATGCCACTAGCAGGGCCGGCCCTGGGCCATGGCGAGGAGTGCGACGGCCTAGGGCCCAGCCTCAGCAGGGGCCCATATATCTCTAGAAAAATAGACTACTACACAAGAGAAACAGGTTTGGCCCATTACCAAGGAAAAAAATCACGCACGAACTGATTCCTTCGCTGGCTCCTTGAATCACGCCCTCGTTCGTTTCCGTTCTCCGTCTTCTTTCCCAATTAATTGCCCCCAAATTCCTAAGAGGCGCCCCAATTCCCAAAGTTAATCAATGAATTTCTTTGGTTCCTCGCATCCTGTAAACTGCCCCAAAATCATAATTTCTTTGGTTCCTCGCTGCCCCAAAGGACCCCGACGGACGTTGGCCAGCCGGTGACACATCCTTGTCCTGGGCCCCTGGGAAGAACGCGAGAGTAGCAACCTACACCATGGCCGTCCATCGACAGAGCCGTGGTCAGTGTCTGAGGGCAGGCGATGCAGACGTGAAGTCCAGGCACTGTTCAAGCGAAGCAATCAAGCCATTGCTCCTCCAGGTAAATTTTTAGATCTCAATTCTTTGATATTTGCCTGTTTATTTCTGTTATGATGAGTTGACGTAATAATCAAAATTCATGATAAGCCATTGCTGATGTTTAACCTACTTGATTGCTCTATTTTTGTTCAAATTGCAGTCATGTAAATTATGCAGGTTGTGTCCTTGCATGAATTTTGATTATTGGATGGATGGAGCATAGAATTTCTTCTAATTTACTCCAAAACCAAGATTTTGGAATTCAGGTGCTCTCTCCTTTTTTGTTTGTCATAAAGATCCAAAAAAGCAATTATCATCGGTTGTGAGAAAAATAAAGGATCTAAGTTGTAAATCAATTAGTTGAATTTGGAAAAGGTGCTAAGTCCTTCACTGGAAAAAAAATTGAGTATATTATGAGGGCCCATTATATGAAACTCGCACAAGGGCCTCTAAGATGCTAGGGCCGGCCCTGGCCACTAGTAACAGACACACGAGGCGATTTCGTGTAGCAATAAAACACATGGTTTTCATTAAAAAAAGACTAGTATTAACCGACACACGAGGCGATTCCGTGTAGGAACAAAACGCGCCGGTTTCTATTATCAAAATACCAGGAGCAGATTAATACCTTCCTGTTAGAATCAAATTCAGCTGGTAGTTGCTCTACTCACAACATGACCTTCATTCCTCTCACATGTACACTATCAATCACGTATTCAAGTATATATAGTAAGCAACAAAATGGATTCTTGAATTCAAAAAGGAAAGGCAACGAACGACAGCACCGCCATCGGCGAGAGAAAGAGGGGAGTATCCATTCATCCATTCACACCATAAAGATGAGAAAGCGACGCGATCCTTCTTCTTCCCCAGCAAGAAAGAAAAGCCCCACTTTAGAAGCCGGCCATCTCCCGAGGACCCATCCGCGAAACCGCGCCAAACCCAATCCCAGCCGTCCACCTGCCAACCCCGCGCAGATCCGACGGCCCGGGCGGACGGAGTCCCAGCGGCCGGGAGGGGCAAACCGGTACTTCCCCACCGGTGGCTCCGCCCACCCCCCTTTATCTCCCCCTCCCCCACCTCCCGGTCCTCGTCCCTGGTGACGCCCCCAATCGAGCCGAGCTCCTCGCGATTCCCAATCCCCGCACGCCTCCTCGCCCTCCTCCTCCGGCCCCGCCGCCGCCGCCGCCTCGCCACAGGGTTAGGGTTCGCTCGCCCCCTCCTCCCCCCTCCCCGGTTTGATCTGTTCCGTTCGGCGCTCGATTCGGCGTCTCCTCTGTCGATCCGCGTGGGTTTTGTTCTCGACGAAGGAGTTCTGTGTGGCTCTTCCGCCCTGTGCGGCGATCGACGGAAGGGGGCCGTGTTCTGTGATGCTCGCGGCGCCGTTCGGTGGTTGGTCCGTTTTGGGTAGAAGTCTTTGCGTGTTGTTTTCTCCTTTTCTGTTCCTTCTGGGTGGAAATGATTAGATTTACCTTTTTTTTCAAATTAAAGCCGTCCGGATTAGATGAATCACGCGGTGCGGCTGGCGCACGTTGTGTTCGATTTACCATCTCTCGGGAGAAATTTTCGGTTTTCGAGATTTGAATTCGGTGCCCTGTTCCTCGTCTGGACCGTCGGCGAAATGGAAGTAATAAGTGGCTCTTGGTAGCGGTGGTTGGGGAGAAGTCGCTTTTGACATGTTGATTTCCTAGAAATCAGGATCTTGTTTCCGAAAGCGGTGCGCTCCTCCCCGCAACTACGATTGTTTGTGCCTGGAAGTTACAATTCGTATTATAGTACGATTCGGATTCTTGTTGCGTGGCTCGATTTGGTCGCTTGCTCTTGGAAGATTGCAATTGATTCTTCCTCTTTCGATGCTGATGTTTACCGTTGTCTGTTCTGTGTGCAGCTCACGGTTATTCAAGATGGAACACAAGGAGGCGGGTTGCCAGCAGCCGGAGGGCCCAATCCTATGCGTTAATAACTGTGGCTTCTTTGGCAGTGCGGCGACCATGAACATGTGCTCCAAGTGCCACAAGGAGATGGTCATGAAGCAGGAACAGGCCAAGCTGGCTGCCTCCTCCTTCGATAGCATCGTCAACGGTGGCGACGGTGGGAAAGCACCTGTTGTTGCGGCTGTAGCCGCGAGCGCAGAGGTGGTGGTTGCTCAAGTTGACGTGAAGGCGCTCGTTGTGCAGCCTGCTGCTGATGTTGCAGGCACCAGCGAAGCTGTTGCCGTGAGCCCCAAGAGGAAGGAGGGGCCGAATCGGTGCTCAACTTGCAGGAAGAGGGTTGGGCTGACGGGATTCAACTGCCGCTGCGGTAACATGTACTGTTCGCTGCATCGCTATTCCGACAAGCATGACTGCCAGTTCGACTACCGGACTGCAGCTAGGGATGCCATCGCCAAGGCCAACCCAGTGGTGAAGGCAGAGAAGCTCGACAAGATTTAGGTGTCCCACAGGGAAGAAATGGTTGCAATCTGCCAAGGTTCATCATCCGTCTTTGCTGTGCCATCCTTGCACCTCCCTTTCTTGTTGGCTGCCGCATTTCCTAAATTGTACGGCGTCGTGATGCACACTGCGTCGTGGCAGCTGCAAGAACTCAATCCTCAGTCATTCCGAATGGTTTGCGTGTTGTGTAACTTTATTCATGGTGGTTTTTTCGGTCAGTATTGTGGCTTCTCATTTTAGCTAGCTCTGTTATGTACTATTGTCCCATGTGTGTTAAATTCTGATCAGTAATAGTAGCCAGCAATGGTTCATCATATTGCGTGTGGCTTCATTTTCCATGTTTGAGTATGTTCAATTCAATTATGTTTATGGTTGTATAGTTGGTGTTCTCATTGTTGTTAGTTTGGAAAATTGTACTTGGCTAGTTCTCCACTCTCAAATATACATCCAAATCGAAGAGCAATGAGAAACATGGTTCTGGTTCTCAAGTTTTAGTTCTAGAACATGCGAGAGCAATGGCAAACATGGTTACAGTTCTTCTTATATGTCATTGCTCTAATCTGATGATATGTGGATTATGATGAAGCAATCCAGGATGAAAAGAATGGAGGCCTTGTGGTTTATCACCAGTTAAAAACTATGCCTTAGAAAAGCTGAAGTTTAAATCAGGATTCAGCGTATGATTGGGAATGCGGACTGGCTCTGCCTTGTTGCTGTATTCATTTAGCTTGCGCATTCTGATCCAAGGGGAACAATTACAACACATGGGTTGAAATCTGTATGAGCTGTTTTGGCATGATTGTCTCTTGGAAAGAAGCCAATTGGTTGTGCCAAACTATCCTTTCCAGGAGATAGGATTTTCTTTTGCTTAATTTGTGGTCAGGCCCCTCTAGACATATGATGTGCACATTGATCAACTCTTTTGCCGGGTGTTGAGCAGCGATGTGTTAAACAAATGCAGGCACTGATTCCTCCCTCATTTGTTTATGAGAGTGGATATGATCCCAGGCTTTGCCCTCCTCCCAGTAGCTGGAGATGTATTTTAATTCGGAAGATTAGGTGCTGTTACTTGCCCTGACTACTTATCCATTACCAGGATAAACAGCAGCATATATGCTGAAGGATGCAGTTAACCTTTTAGAAGCATTTTCAACATATATATGCACATCATGGTTTGTTCATCTGAAAACAATAAAATTAACACAACCAGAAGTAACTTTACTCAGCAAAGAAACCATACTATCGCATTTAGCTGTAATTTCATAGTATTCCAGAAGAAACAAACTCATTTCCTCTTCTATTGCCTGTTGTAAACTACAGTATACATGAGAAAAAAAGGGGCGTGTATTATTCTGGGTTTGTTTGTGCCAAGGCGCAAGTGATCTTGCGGCGTCAGGCCCCAAGGTTGAAGTAAACCGTGTAGAATTCGTCCCTCAGGCTGTACAACGGCTCCAGGAGGAAGTTCCTCTTTACCCCCCTGGCGACGAAGCTTATTGGGTGGTACTGCCTCAGCTGACCTGGATCTTTGTCCCGGCAGAGTAATCTGCCCCAGACACCAAGAAGCACCCTGGTTTGGTCCCGAGCTCGAGCGAAACCGAGTTTGGCTTCCCGTCGAGCCCGGGTACTATGTTGAAGAAGGAACCGGCGCTCTTTTGTGCGGACAAGGTGAGGTCATTGGTGATCACCGTTCCTGGCATGTCGAATGGCTCGATCTGCACAGAGGTGTCTTTCAGGGCTGCGCCGTAGGTGCCGTGCAGCCTTGCTGCGTCCTGAGGATGCACCCTGAATGTCGCGTGGACGGCGGTGTCTGTACCATCGACTGCAGGCCGTTCTTGCATTGTCAGGGAGCCGTTTGAGCTTGACAGGACGAATGTCTTCCCACTTGATTCTTGTGTGAAGGTCATCAGCTGTGAGTTGTGTGATGAAGGTACTGCAGTGATCCAGTCCGAAACTGCACTGCCGGTTTTTGCATCCCAATCACCGGAGGAGAGACCCGCAAGAACGAATGGCCCGAATAGAATTGCTTGAAGAGATGCATACTCCGGCCGGTCATCTGAGGCATAGTTATGAATTAATAGCTTAGTTGACATTCTAGCTAGAATAACAGTATTTAGGATTAGTAAGGCAGCAAAAAATCATGTCCACTATTAACTTGCTTATTTTTTAATCTAATCATGGCTGGCATCACAAATTATTGTGTCTGAATTGTGAACTCAACAAATTGGCTATGTGCTACTTCAAGCTTAGATATATCAATGCATATATTTCGGCAGCAGTTGAAATTTCCAAAATTGTTTACCTTTGATTGCTTCGGTCCTTAGGGCAACTGGGAATTGCAGTGATAGGTGATCGTTTGAGCTCCACTGTTTGGTGACTGAGAGTAAAGAGCCTGGCCACACAATAAGATCAAATAAAACACTTGCTTCCACAAAATTGACGGCTATAGCTGAAATGGTACCATACATTCAAACGATTATACCTGGAGTTACTGATCCCAAATCTTTGTCATTTAAAGTTGCTTTTGCGCCACTGGCAGATGTCCATGTTGGTATTCTCACATTCAATGTAGCAGACTGACCATTTGTCTGCGCAAAAATATGGAGGCTAACTTTGCATGCTCTGATATGAATTTCATGCCAAAAAAAAACTCAAGAAGAATTACCTTCCCGGAAACAGAGAGTGAAACTCGAAAGTTCATATCCGAGGAGCTGAGGGGCTCCAGTTGTTGGGTAACAGTAACCCCAGCTGTTTTCCAGTTGAAAGTGCTTGGTATGTACTGAATGATGCTGAGTGCTGGTGTGTCTCCTTTCTCCTCAAAGTAAATAGAATCGCCAAGTTTCGAAAAGGATTCTATACCTGCAAATGCAAAAGCAGAACATTCACAATAACTTTCTAATTTAGAACTACAACCTTCACAACGTAGAGCAGAAAGCAAGAATTGCAAGGAAAATGCTGCAGTTGCTTGATTTTAATATGAAGGCGGCAATGCCATATACAGTAGTAAACAGTACTCAGCAGGCTTCAAAAATTACCTGTTCCATAACAGCACCAGAACGAATCATACTTGGTTCCCCAACCATGATAGCTTACTGCTTTAGACCGTCCAGGTGCCTGGGGTAGCATGTAAATCATCACTCCGGGATCCGTCCCTCTCTGGATGCTTAACACACCATTTATCAGTGCCCTTTCATAATAGTCCGCATATGCTATTTCCTTTGTCCATCTGAATAAGTTGCGGGAAACCTGCATACCGCTTGCATTTGACACAATTCTGGAGGAGAAAATAAATGTTTCAGAGAAATGGTTTCATAATTGTATACCTTGAGCATATTGTAGGTAGTGCAAGATTCCGCGTTTTCAGTACTCAGAGTCGCAGCTAAACACTTTGGATCGGCCCTGGAAAGAGATTGAGGGTATAAGCTTCCACCCGAAAGGTAACTATGGCCATTCATCATCGATATTAGGCATCCAGAGTTATATATATATATGTTACCAGAATTCGCCGGCAGATGTCCCACCAGTTGCATAGCTATGAGAAGAATTTATCATGTCCATAAAGGATGTTGCAATTTGCTGTTTCAGGAATTAGGATTACGGTCAGCTTTGATGCAGCTTCACTTGCATGGAGTCAAAATGAGAAAAGAAGGAAGCGACACAACTTCAGTAAAATACCAATCACAATCTTCGGCATGAGGAGGTCAGAAGAAAAACTGAAGTAAACAAAGCAGCATAACTCCCACAAAATGAGCACCCTAGTTTAGCATTCCTTTCTCCGCACCAAAAAATGATACCAAGAGAACACAGTTTTTGCATTAAATGTCTTCTTTGCCCCAGACAAAGCTATACCAACTTCCAAATATCTTTGGATGTTTACCAATATTGCTGAAAAGCCTACACTAGAAGCGAAATACTAATGCCAATGTTTTCTGTTTGTAAGAGTAGCCAATATGGTAATCTGACCTGCTAACTTTTATGCTTGCACTCATATCCCCTCATATAATTTTCTCCATCAATGAGTGAGTAGTTCAACTCTCCAGAAAGCATGATTTGCTTTACCTTGTAAAGAGCATCACCGGTGACTTCATATCTCATTTGGGCACCAATGACAACTGGAATATGCGTATTGGAATGGAAACCTGAAATACTATCAGCCTGAAAAGGAAACACCATAAAGTAATTACTCCCAAGGAACTCCTGCGATAGGAATGCTGTTCTTGTAGGTATGCATTGTAAAGCTGTGAGTTTAATAATTGTGCATATTACAATGCACATTCAATTGTAGTAGTGACATAATTTATATTGTATTTGGTATATAGAAAAGAATAAATTAAACTGAACACAAACTCATAAAATATACGACATAGTAGTATGAGGTGTTAACCAGACAAGAGGTCTCATTCACTGGATTATAATGAACTACTATCATGCATTACGTGATGATGCTGAATTATCATAGGAGCCAGGGCTAGGGAATCAAGTGAGTACACCTGAACTGCAAGCAGACCGAGAAAGCACGGTTTGTCAAAGAGGTGGGCCAGTGTCAAATGCTTCAGATCATCCTGTCCAAGTTAGAGAAATAAGCAACTCTGAACTCCATTCAAAACATACTTTTAAAACAGCAAAGCAGATGACAAACTACACATAATCAGTGAAGCACCATTATTGTGTAGAGCTGGTATAGCACATCATTCATGCCACCAGTCTCCTCATTGAGCGATGCCCAGTGCCTCTCGATGCTGTATTTCTGAATGACATTCTTCACCCGGTCACTGAAGTAGTTAGCCATCCCCACAACCATCTCAAGGGCCTTGGAGTTTCCAGCCACTGTATACTGATCAAGAAGACCTTGCATAATCTACAAACCAAAAATCGCACACGCAGCAAGACAATTTGTTAGAGAATCACACGAAATAGAAGTATAGAACACGGGATACGGATCACGGAATCCAGATCACAACTCAACATAATAATCCACATGTTGTTGAAGGAGGAGTAAAAGATTGTATACCTTGTGGATTGTGTAGTAAGGAGCCCAAACAGTAGTGAGGGCTTCAGTGCGGTCGAAGAACTCTGATGGGAAGGCTGACAGGTACCCTGTGCCCATCTTCTTCTGGCAATCGTTTAGCACGTCGACGACGGACGACATCTTGGCACGGAGGGTGTCATTGTGCGTGCTCGCCCACATCTTGGCCGTGGCGCTCAGGTAGTGCCCTGCAATGCAGAGACGAGCGTCAGGCCAACAAAAGTTCAGTTCAGATGAGTAACTGGTATGTGTGAATAAGCAGGGCAAGATTGTGGCGGCGCACCGACGAAGTGTCCCCGGAGCTCGACGTTGGGCCCCTCCCACCCGCCGTAGGGCGTCCCGGTCGCCGTCAGGCCGGCCTGCGTGCGGAAGCTCCAGACGAGGCGGTCGGTGTCCAGGAGGAGCAGGTACTCCAGGTTGGTCTGCTGGGCCTGCCAGTACAGGGTCCCCGGCTGGAGCCGCACGTCGTGCAGCGACGCCTCCCAGAGGAACGGACCCGCGGGGCCGTCCACGGCGGCAGCGCCGCCCCGGAGCTTGCGGTAGAGCATCAGCCAGTCGAACGCCACGCGTGGCGGGGTGCCGCCGCCGCCGCCGCCTAGGAGCCTCCGCGGCATGAGCTCCATCCAGGCGGACTCGTCGGTCGGGGTGAGGTGCTGCTCGTGGGCGTGCCCGTGACCGTGGCCACGGCCGGCGAGCCCGGCAGGCAGCCGCAGCTGCCCCGCGGCGCGCTCCGCGTGGGTCGCCACCGAATCCGACGACGGGAACGTGTTCGTGCAGACCTTCGCCGCGGCGGCGGTCAAGAGCACCGCCACGACCCCCAACGCCGACACCGCCGCCGCCACGCCTCGCGCCATTCCTCTTCCCCCTAAAAATTCACTCACCAGTCACTCCTTAGCCGTCAACGCCCGACTGCCACCGCACCCCGGGCGCATAATAAATATAGGGGAAGGAACAAGAAAGCCTCCAAGAACCGCCAATCATAGCCGGAGCAAGGCGAGATGGTTAAGCAACAGGCTTACAAGCGACGCGACGGCGACAACGCACTCCGAGAGCTCGGAGACGACAGAAGGTGGGTGAGTGGTGATTTTGGCCGGCGAAGAACAGGAAGGGGGATTCTTTTCTGAGAAAAATCGCGGCTCTTTTTTGGTTTGCTGCGGTGCGTGCGCGGGGACGGATCGGCGCGGAGGAGACGCAAGAAACGCGCGTGGAGGGGAGGCAATCTTGCACCCGAAGGGCCGCAACCATGGACGGGAATGGACCGGGTGAGTGGTGACGGCAGCGTCGCTTGCTTACACGTCGGAGCGTTCGTTGGAAAACGATGTGATCTAGGAGTAGTACCACCGTCTGGATCAGCAACGGCGGCAGTTGGCGCGTCCATGTACCTCAGCGCCGCGCCAGGAAGCATCATCTATTTCTGTTCTTGGATTTCCAGACTGAGCCAAGACCAGAGTGGCAGGCAGGCAAGGAGGAACCCTGCCGAGCTAACTCCACTGCTCGCTTACCATTATAGATGCAGGAGAGCGTGTAGAACACAGCTATTTAAGCATCTTTGTGTATGACCTCAGCTCGCCGGAACTAGCTCGTATGGTGGTTGCACTTGCAGTTAGGCTTTGGTTCCAAACAAATCACCAACTTATAAGTCAAAAAATAAAAAAGTGACTTATTTTGCCAAACAGACTCAATTTATAAGTCATCCCAACTTATAAGTCATAAGTTGCTCCACCCCAACTTAAAACTTATAAGTCACCCCTTTTACGCGGGTCCCACCACCTTTACATTAAAAAACAAGGTGGGAAGGTATGGTCAGGTGACAACCAAATAGGCGTGACTTATAAGTCACTGGTTTTAAGTCACTTGACTTATAAGTCAGGTGACTTATTGAAATCAAACATGCCCTTAAGATCGATCGGCACACGATGCAACTAGGACCGCATCCACACCGCGATTTTCGTTCTCAAATTTCCAACCGACCAGGCATGAACCAAACTTCCGTTCGGAATGGAGGACATTTCTAGCCCATCTCCGTAATTTAATGGGTCTGTCTACTTCCTCCTTTTCGGTTTATAGAGCTCAATTCAAAAATCTCACCAACCAAGATAGATGATGAGTGGTGGAATACTTTTTATAATTTAGAAAAATACTCAACTAATGCTCTTGTTTAAAAAAAATGTTTACCAATGCACTTTATACTTGCATGCAATAGGTCAATTTCCTCTTAATACTTGCATGCAATGATTTAATGCATCTTGAAATCTGAAAATGTGATAGAGAACAACCAAATTAAGTCTTATAAAATGAAAAAACTAAAATTTTAAGATAAGCCCTATAAACCAAAAAGGATGGAGTATATCACATCTAGACGTGAGATAATATCTCACATTTAACATGACATCATCCTACATCAGCACATAAACAAAAGTACCGCAGTTGGATTTTTTCGAAAAAGAACGTTTTATTACATAAAAGATTTAAGCATTACACCCGACCTCTGCATAAATAAGACGCACACAGCCAAATAAGGTCTTCTCACACAAAATAAAAAACAAAAAAGTGAAATACAAAAACATTCACAGTCCATATAACGCCTAAAGCGGAGGGGGCCAATCCTAAGATCATGTTGCCACCCATGTTGGGTAAAAGTATCCCTCGTCGTAGCCTCCAATCGTGTACACACCTTCGTAAACAGGTCTCGATTCTCCACACGTTGTAGAGAGGACCATAAACGAAGATTCCCGGTACATCTGTAGATAACCTGCATCAGAGAAGTACTTTTATCGTTAAAAACCTTATCATTTCTACATAGCCAAAGCGACCAAATAACGGTAAGCCCTCCCACCTTGAGAAAAGTTCTAAACATGTGATCAATCACATGTAACCAATTGCCAAATACATTAGCAACACTACAAGGAGAATACAAGCCAGAATCTATTTGGATGGCTGGCCATATAGAACGAGTCAATTTGCATTGGAAGAATAAATGTTTTATTGTCTCATCATTGTGACAAAAGACACATTGCGGACTTCCATGCCAATTCCTCTTAATAAGGTTATTATCTTTAGTAAGAATGACTCAGCGACGAAGATACCATGCAAACATTTTATTCTTAAGAGGTATCTTCATCTTTCATATCTTCTTATTATTATCAACTGGCACATCAGACTGGATTAACGCTCTATACATAGACTATCGGAGTTATTGGCCATGGGTAGCCTCATCTGCCCCCCATGGCATTTCAAGACATCGGGGCCGACTGCACCCCTCAGGCATCAGAGAGTGACCGTCGCCTTCTTGTGGCCGGCTGCGAGGGGGGCCGGCACCTAGCAGGCGTCTCCCAGAGGGGCCGACTTCTAGCAGGCGGCCCCCAATCGCCCTCAAAGTCTGAGCCACCATGAATGTGATTAGATGACGCGTGGCTACAGAGAAGCATGACACCCTCGAATCCAGGGCGAGTCATGGCTACAGTGCGCCGTACCGGCTGGCGATCACCCGCACGGCGCGACACCGTAGCCCCTCCGCCCATGACATCACCCAAGACAAGAGGGACCCAGTTCCCATAACAGGCTGTCGGTACGACCCACAAGCAGCGGGTCCTACCAGCCCATGGAAAGCCAGAAGGCGGCAAGCTCAGCTAGCCGGCAAGGGAGAGGCCAGCTTCCAGCAGGCGGCCCTCCCCTTCCTAAGAGATTGTGCACCATCAGCCGGGAGAAACGGGAGTGGCTATAGTGAACGGCCGCCGGGCGGCGGGACTGTAGCCACGCCCCCTCCCCGACCAAGCAAGCGTCATTAGAAGCACAGCTATAGTGATAAGCCATCAGCAAGGCCCGCAAGCGGCGGGCGCGGCCTGTCGGCCAAGTACAAGACAGCCGGCGGGCCCCAGTTACCAGCGGAGAAGCCGGCCATAAGAGACACTGACGGCCTGGGCCCACACCCGGCCAGATCACCATTGTACCCCTGGGGGCAGGCCTATATAAACCCACCAGGGCACCCATGCAAAGGGTTCAGATTCTTAGAGAAACACACACATAGAAAGGGAGTTAGGGCTAGCCTTGTTCTTCTTCCTCCTCTAGAGAAACAGCTCAAGCCACTCTTGTTGAGCTAGTGATCATGCGGAGACCCCGCAGAGCAGGACTAGGGGTGTTATCTCCTAGGAGAGCCCCGAACCTGGGTAAGATTCGCCGGCGTGCATGTCTTCGCCTCATCCCATTTCCTGGCACCGGCAACGTCTTATTAGCCCCCTCCATGATAAGCCATCCTTTGGCATATGTCGCACGACACCCCCGACATTTGGCGCCCACCATAGGGCTAGGTGCACCGTTGTCCGGAGATCTATTCTGGACGAGAACCCTTTTCCTCTCCAGCGAGCGTAGCCAGCCTGGCACGCCAGACGGCGTTTGCCCCGACGCGCTGCACGGCGTGGAGGTTGCATGCGCTGCAAGCTGCCTCGCCGACCTTATTGGCGAGGTCCGCCTTTCCGACGAGCCTGTGTCCGACGCAGACACTGATGGCCTCGAGAGCCACCTCGTCAACCTCCTCGACTAGCTCCACATCGCCAACGAGCCGGCTTTCGACCTGGAGTCGATTGGCTCCACCAATCCGATGCTTGTCGATTCCGATGCGGCTTCCCTCGACGCCTTTCCCACCAATGTGGTGGTCATCGATGATCCGCTTCCGCGCGCGGAGAGCGGTGGCAGCACCGTCACGGAGGTGCTTGTCATCAGCCACACTGGGGGCTCCGGAGGAGCCGGTCAGGACCCATTGCAGGCGGCAATGCGGGGATCTGTCCACACCCATTGCCGCAGACGCGGACGCCGAGACGCTGGAAGCCTGCCGTGTCTCGCTTGTGGAGAACGCGAAGAAATTGGCTACCATGCACCGCCTTTTCGAAGCCTTCCAGCGCGAAGTGGAATGCGCTGTCGATGGCACTCCGACTGCTGCTGGGCCTAGCCGAGTTGGCACGGTCAAGCAGTGAGGAGGAGCCGTCGCCAGCATGTTTGGAGTGGACCACCCAGTGTACGCCACGCCCATGAAGAACATACGTGCTGACCAGGCGGCAACAGATGAGCTGGACCACCTGGAGGGCGACGAGCATCGCTATATGACAGAGCGCGTTCAACAACTTATTGATGCGGCTGCTGCCCAACAAGAAGCTGGCTGTCGCGCTGAAGAGCTTCACCAACGTGTTGAAAACCCACCCCCTCGCCAAGAGCATGGCGCGACCTCCCGGATGCCGACTGGCGGCGCCTGCGACAGATGAGACAAGGAGCCGGCTGCCAGTCGCAGCCGGACTCGCATCACCATCAAGCGCGACCAAGACGGCCGCCCTCGAGCGGTCGAACGATGGGACGATGATCCGTTACCGCCTCCTCCTCGAAGGAAGAGGCGTGCCTCCCTGCTGCCTATTGATCATCCGACTCTTGGCGACCGGTTAGGCCGCCAAGAAGGAGTCGGTGAGAACGATGCCCGCCACCGAATCGACCGGCTGGCTCAGTCCTTAGCGCTAGAATAAGAAGACGTGATGGGTCCGTCTTGTTTTGGCCCCCACATCCGTGACGAGCCTTTTCCCAAGGGGTTATCACTCCCAAGGGACACGCCCAAGTACAACGGCTTCATGAAGCCGGAGGATTGGCTGGTGGATTATTCCACGGCAGTTAGCATAGCAAATGACAACAAGCGTGTTGCCGTGAAGTACGTCCAGCTCATGCTCCAGGGCACGGCCCGGACATGGCTGAACAGCCTCAAGCCCTACAACGTCAACAGTTGGGTGGACTTCACCGAGGTGTTTATCCGGAACTTCACCAGCACCTACAAGCGGCCTCCCAAGCCTCGCCAACTCTCCCCGTGTGTCCAAGGCCCCAATGAGTCCACCCGCGACTACCTGATGCGGTGGGCAGAACTGCACAACTCCTGCGAGGGAGTGCATGAGGTCCAAGCTATCGAGTACTTCACCGCTGGGTGCCGAGAAGGCACCTTACTCAAGCACCGACTTCTCTGCGACAAGCCGGCGACCCTCGACGAGCTGCTGATCATAGCAGATAAATACGCCACGGCCGACTCCTCCAAAAGTCGGAGCTCCGGGTGGATACTTCTGGAAAGGTGCTGCCCCCGGCTCCTCAAACACCGGCTGGAGACAATAGTCGGCGCCAGCAGCCGAACGACAACAAGCGCAAAGCCCCCCAGCCGGCTTCCACCAGCCGGCAGGTGGCAACTGTTGAAGATCAACAACCCGAAGGGCAGCCACCCCCAACCATCAGAAAGGCAGCAAGTCGACTAGGTTGCCCATCTTCTCCTTCGAGCAGACTCTCGATGCCCCCCTGCAAGTTCAACAGCGGTGCGAAGCCATCCAACCACACAACCCTGAAGTGTCATTGGCTTGCCCGAATTGCCAAGGGAGAAGGACTGCCTCCTCCGCCTGCTGGCCCGCCGGCTCCGCCTCCGCAGCAGTTGGCCGCCCGTCCAGCAGTCGGCCAAGTCCAAGATGATTACCCTGAAGAGCATGGCGCTTATGTCGTCTTCACCAATATGGCCGGCGATAAGCACAGCCGGCGCCAGCAACACTGCGAAGTAAATGCGGTTGTTTCCACTAATCCGGAGTTCATGCATTGGTCTGAAAAGCCCATTAGTTGGAGCCAGGCCGACCATCTAGAAGTAATGCCCTCCCCGGGTTCCTATGCCCTGGTTTTGGATGCCACCCTTGCAACAGAAAGGTGAGCTGCTCGTTTCTCCTGGATCCTAATAGATGGCGGCAGCAGCATCAACATCCTTTACCGGGATGCTATGGAGAAACTGAAGATCAAAGAAAAGCAATTGCTGCCCAGTCGGACTGTGTTTCATGGCATTGTGCCCGGCTTGTCCTGCTCACCAATCGGCAAGATCAAGATAGATGTCCTCTTCGGAGACAAGGATCATTTCCGTCGCGAAGCCATTTGGTTCAAGGTGGTTGACCTAGAGAGCCCGTAGCATGTGCTCCTAGGCCGACCGGCTTTAGCCAAATTCATGGCCGTTCCGCATTATGCTTACCTCAAAATGAAGATGCCAGGGACTAAGGGCATTATCACAATCAGTGGTGACTACGAGAAGTCAGCCACCTGCGCTGTAGCCAGCAGACGGCTGGCCGAGTACCTTGTGATTGTGGATGAGAAGAAGCTCCTGGACCGGGTGGTGGCCATGGCCGACAAGCAGCCGAACATGTCCCCAGAAGCCCAAGAGTCGGAGACCCAGGGCTCTTTCAAGCCGGCTAAAGAAACCAAGAAGATCCCATTGGACCCTGAGCACCCAGAGAGGTACGCTGTCATAGGTGCAAACCTTGACAGCAAATAGGAAATCGAGCTCGTCGATTTTCTCCGTGAGAATCGGGACATCTTTGCATGGTCCCCTAAAGACATGCCGGGTGCTCCGACGGATTTCGCCGAGCACAAGCTACATGTAAGAGCAGATGCCAAACCAGTCAGACAGCCCCTCCACTGACAGTCAGAGGAGAAGAGGAGAATTGTTGGGGAAGAGATCGCCCGCCTGTTGGCAGCCGACTTCATCATGGAAGTTTTTTCCTAGAATGGCTTGCCAATCCAGTCCTTGTGCTGAAGAAAAATAACAAGTGGCATATGTGTATCGATTACACCAGTCTCAACAAAGCCCGCCCCAAGGATCCGTTTGCCTTACCACGGATTGATCAAGTGATAGACTCCATAGCCGGATGCGAGCTGTTGAGTTTCTTGGATGCCTACTCAGGTTATCATCAAATTAAGCTGAACCCGGTAGACCGCCTGAGGACCGCCTTCATCACACCATTCGGAGCCTTATGTTACCTGACGATGACATTCGGCTTGAGAAATGCCGGCGCCACCTTTCAGCGTTGCATGCAAAAGTGCCTCCTCAAGCAACTTGGCAGAAACGCCCACGTCTATGTGGACGATATTGTGGTGAAGATGGAGAAGCGCAGAACCCTGTTGGGAGATCTCAAGGAGACCTTTGAAAATCTGTGTCGGTTTCAAATCGAGCTCAACCCAGAAAAATGCGTGTTCGGAGTACCAGCCGGCCAGCTCCTCGGCTTGCTGGTCTCAAAACGCGGCATTGAGTGCAACCCGGCCAAGATCAAAGCCATCGAGAGGATGGAAGTACCCACCCGACTGCGAGATGTCCAAAAATTCACCGGCTGCCTGGCATCCATCAGCCGCTTCATCAGTCGGCTGGATGAAAAGGCCCTTCCCCTGTACTAGCTCCTGAAGAAAACCACTCATTTCGAGTGGAATGACAAGGCGGATGATGCTTTCCTCCAGCTCAAGAAGATGTTGACCATGCCGCCTGTCCTGGCCACGCCGACTGATAAGGAGCCCATGCTCCTCTACATTGCCGCCACCAGTCGGGTGGTCAGCACGGTCATGGTGGTTGAATGCAAGGAAGACGGCAAGGTTCTGCCGGTCCAGAGATAGGTGTATTATTTAAGTGAAGTACTGTCGGCTTCCAAGTAGAACTACCCCCACTACTAGAAGATGTGCTATGGCATACATTTTACTGCCAAGAAATTGAAATCGTATTTTCAAGAGCACCCTATCACTGTTGTCTACACTGCTCCGCTTGCCGAGATCATAGGCAGCCGAGACGCCTCAGGCCGAGTGGCCAAATGGGCCATAGAGTTGGCCCTGTTGGGTTTCGTAGTAATTTCAAAAAATTTCCTACGCACACGCAAGATCATGTGATGCATAGCAACAAGAGGGGAGAGCGTTGTCTACGTACCCAACGCAGACCGACTGCGGAAGCGCTGACACGACGTAGAGGAAGTAGTCGTACGTCTTCACGATCCAACCGATCAAGCACCGAAACTACGGCACCTCCGAGTTAGAGCACACGTTCAGCTCGATGACGATCCCCGGACTCCGATCCAGCAAAGTGTCGGGGAAGAGTTCCGTCAGCACGACGGCGTGGTGATGATCTTGATGAACTACAGCAGCAGGGCTTCGCCTAAACTCCGCTACAGTATTATCGAGGAATATGGTGGCAGGGGGCACCGCACACGGCTAAGGAATAGATCTCAATGATCAACTTGTGTGTTTCTGGGGTGCCTCTGCCTCAGTATATAAAGGAGCCAAGGGGGAGGGGGGCGCCGTCCAGGAGGAGGGCGCAGGAGGAGTCCTACTCCTTCCGGGAGTAGGACTCCCCCCCAATCCTATTCCAACTAGGATTCCCAAGGGGGAAAGGAGGGAGAGGGGGGCCGGCCACCTCTCCTAGTCCTAATAGGACTAGGGGAGGGGGGAGGTGCGCAGCCACCTTGGGCTGCCCCTTTCTCCTTTCCACTAAGGCCCATGAAGGCCCATATGGCTCCCGGGGGGTTCCGGTAACCTCCCGGTAACCCGGTAAAATCCCGATTTCACCCGGAACACTTCCGATATCCAAACATAGGCTTCCAAAATATCAATCTTTACGTCTCGACCATTTCGAGACTCCTCGTCATGTCCGTGATCACATCCGAGACTCCGAACAACCTTCGGTACATCAAAATGCATAAACTCATAATATATCTGTCATCGTAACCTTAAGCGTGCGGACCCTACGGGTTCGAGAACAATGTAGACATGACCGAGACACGTCTCCGGTCAATAACCAATAGCGGACCTGGATGCCCATATTGGCTCCTACATATTCTACGAAGATCTTTATCGGTCAGACCGCATAACAACATATGTTGTTCCCTTTGTCATCGGTATGTTACTTGCCCGAGATTCGATCGTCGGTATCCAATACCTAGTTCAATCTCGTTACCGGCAAGTCTCTTTACTCGTTCCGTAATACATCATCTCACAACTAACATATTAGTCGTAATGCTTGCAAGGCCTATGTGATGTGTATTACCGAGAGGGCCCAGAGATACCTCTCCGACAATCGGAGTGACAAATCCTAATCTCGAAATACGCCAACCCAACATCTACCTTTGGAGACACCTGTAATGCTCCTTTATAATCACCCAGTTACGTTGTGACGTTTGGTAGCATCCAAAGTGTTCCTCCGGCAAACGGGAGTTGCATAATCTTATAGTCATAGGAACATGTATAAGTCATGAAGAAAGCAATAGCAACATACTAAACGATCGGGTGCTAAGCTAATGGAATGGGTCATGTCAATCAGATCATTCAACTAATGATGTGACCTCGTTAATCAAATAACAACTCATTGTTCATGGTTAGGAAACATAACCATCTTTGATTAACGAGCTAGTCAAGTAGAGGTATACTAGTGACACTTTGTTTGTCTATGTATTCACACATGTATTATGTTTCCGGTTAATACAATTCTAGCATGAATAATAAACATTTATCATGATTATAAGGAAATAAATAATAACTTTATTATTGCCTCTAGGGCATATTTCCTTCAGTCTCCCACTTGCACTAGAGTCAATAATCTAGATCACACTGTAATGATTCTAACACCCATGGAGCCTTGGTGCTGATCATGTTTTGCTCGTGGAAGAGGCTTAGTCAACGGGTCTGCAACATTCAGATCCGTATGTATCTTTCAAATCTCTATGTCTCCCACCTAGACTAGATCCCAGATGGAGTTGAAGCGTCTCTTGATGTGTTTGGTCCTTTTGTGAAATCTGGATTCCTTTGCCAAGGCAATTGCACCAGTATTGTCACAAAAGATTTTCATTGGACCCGATGCATTAGGTATGACACCTAGATCAAATATGAACTCCTTCATCCAGACTCCTTCGTTCGCTGCTTCCGAAGCAGCTATGTACTCCGCTTCACATGTAGATCCCGCTACGACGCTTTGTTTAGAACTGCACCAACTGACAGCTCCACCGTTTAATGTAAACACGTATCCGGTTTGCGATTTAGAATCGTCCGGATCAGTGTCAAAGTTTGCATCAACGTAACCTTTTACGGTGAGCTCTTTGTCACCTCCATATACGAGAAACATATCCTTAGTCCTTTTCAGGTATTTCAGGATGTTCTTGACCGCTGTCCAGTGATCCACTCCTGGATTACTTTGGTACCTCCCTGCTAAACTTATAGCAAGGCACACATCAGGTCTGGTACACAGCATTGCATACATGATAGATCCTATGGCTGATGCATAGGGAACATCTTCATATTCTCTCTATCTTCTGCAGTGGTCGGGCATTGAGTCTTACTCAACTTCACACCTTGTAACACAGGCAAGAACCCTTTCTTTGCTTGATCCATTTTGAACTTCTTCAAAATTTTGTCAAGGTATGTGCTTTGTGAAAGTCCAATTAAGCGTCTTGATCTATCTCTATAGATCTTAATGCCTAATATGTAAGCAGCTTCACCGAGGTCTTTCATAGAAAAACTCTTATTCAAGTATCCCTTTATGCTATCCAGAAATTCTATATCATTTCCAATCAGCAATATGTCATCCACATATAATATTAGAAATGCTACAGAGCTCCCACTCACTTTCTTGTAAATACAGGCTTCTCCAAAAGTCTGTATAAAACCAAATGCTTTGATCACACTATTAAAACGTTTATTCCAACTCCGAGAGGCTTGCACCAGTCCATAAATGGATCGCTGGAGCTTGCACACTTTGTTAGCTCCCTTTGGATCGACAAAACCTTCCGGTTGCATCATATACAACTCTTCTTCCAGAAATCCATTCAGGAATGTAGTTTTGACATCCATCTGCCAAATTTCATAATCATAAAATGCGGAAATTGCTAACATGATTCGGACGGACTTAAGCATCGCTACGGGTAAGAAGGTCTCATCGTAGTCAATCCCTTGAACTTGCCGAAAACCTTTTGCGACAAGTCGAGCTTTGTAGACAGTAACATTACCATCAGCGTCAGTCTTCTTCTTAAAGATCCATTTATTCTCAATTGCTTGCCGATCGTCGGGCAAGTCAACCAAAGTCCATACTTTGTTCTCATACATGGATCCCATCTCAGATTTCATGGCTTCAAGCCACTTTGCGGAATCTGGGCTCACCATCGCTTCTTCATAGTTCGTAGGTTCATCATGATCTAGTAGCATGACTTCCAGAACAGGATTACCGTACCACTCTGGTGCGGATCTTACTCTGGTTGATCTACGAGGTTCAGTAGTATCTTGATCAGAAGTTTCATGATCATTATCATTGGCTTCCTCACTAACTGGTGTAGGTGTCACTGAAACAGTTTTCTGTGATGAACTACTTTCCAGTAAGGGAGCAGGTACAGTTACCTTGTCAAGTTCTACTTTCCTCCCATTCACTTCTTTCGAGAGAAACTCCTTCTCTAGAAAGGATCCATTCTTAGCAACGAATGTCTTGCCTTCGGATCTGTGATAGAAGGTGTACCCAACAGTTTCCTTTGGGTATCCTATGAAGACACATTTCTCCGATTTGGGTTCGAGCTTATCAGGTTGAAGCTTTTTCACATAAGCATCGCAGCCCCAAACTTTAAGAAACGACAACTTTGGTTTCTTGCCAAACCACAGTTCATAAGGCGTCGTCTCAACGGATTTTGATGGTGCCCTATTTAACGTGAATGCAGCCGTCTCTAGAGCATAACCCCAAAACGATAGCGGTAAATCAGTAAGAGACATCATAGATCGCACCATATCTAGTAAAGTACGATTACGACGTTCGTACACACCATTACGCTGTGGTGTTCCGGGTGGCGTGAGTTGCGAAACTATTCCACAGCTTTTCAAATGTACACCAAACTCGTAACTCAAATATTCTCCTCCACGATCAGATCGTCGAAACTTTATTTTCTTGTTACGATGATTTTCAACTTCACTCTGAAATTCTTTGAACTTTTCAAATGTTTCAGACTTATGTTTCATTAAGTAGATATATCCATATCTGCTTAAATCATCTGTGAAGGTGAGAAAATAACGATATCCGCCACGAGCCTCAATATTCATCGGACCACATACATCGGTATGTATGATTTCCAACAAATCTGTTGCTCTCTCCATAGTACCGGAGAACGGTGTTTTAGTCATCTTGACCATGAGGCACGGTTCGCAAGTACCAAGTGATTCATAATCAAGTGGTTCCAAAAGTCCATCAGTATGGAGTTTCTTCATGCGCTTTACACCGATATGACCTAAACGACAGTGCCACAAATAAGTTGCACTTTCATTATCAACTCTGCATCTTTTGGCTTCAACATTATGAATATGTGTATTACTACTATCGAGATTCAATAAAAATAGACCACTCTTCAAGGGTGCATGACCATAAAAGATATTACTCATATAAATAGAACAACCATTATTCTCTAATTTAAATGAATAACCGTCTCGCATTAAACAAGATCCAGATATAATGTTCATGCTCAACGCTGGCACCAAATAACAATTATTTAGGTCTAATATTAATCCCGAAGGTAGATGTAGAGGTAGCGTGCCGACCGCGATCACATCGACTTTGGAACCGTTTCCCACGCGCATCATCACCTCGTCCTTTGCCAGTGCCCGCTTATTCCGTAGTCCCTGTTTCGAGTTGCAAATATTAGCAACAGAACCAGTATCAAATACCCAGGTGCTACTGCGAGCTCTAGTAAGGTACACATCAATAACATGTATATCACATATACCTTTGTTCACCTTGCCATCCTTCTTATCCGCCAAATACTTGGGGCAGTTCCGCTTCCAGTGACCAGTCTGCTTGCAATAGAAGCACTCAGTTTCAGGCTTAGGTCCATACTTGGGTTTCTTCTCCTGAGTAGCAACTTGCTTGCCGTTCTTCTTGAAGTTCCCCTTCTTCTTCCCTTTGCCCTTTTTCTTGAAACTAGTGGTCTTGTTAATCATCAACACTTGATGCTCCTTCTTGATTTCTACCTCCGCAGCTTTCAGCATTGCAAAGAGCTTGGGAATAGTCTTGTTCATCCCTTGCATATTATAGTTCATCACGAAGCTCTTGTAGCTTGGTGGCAGTGATTGGAGAATTCTGTCAATGACGCAATCATACGGAAGATTAACTCCCAATTGAATCAAGTGATTATTATACCCAGACATTTTGAGTATATGCTCACTGACAGAACTGTTCTCCTCCATCTTGCAGCTATAGAACTTATTGGAGACTTCATATCTCTCAATTCGGGCATTTGCTTGAAATATTAACTTCAACTCCTGGAACATCTCATATGCTCCATGACGTTCAAAACGTCGTTGAAGTCCCGATTCTAAGCCGTAAAGCATGGCACACTGAACTATCGAGTAGTCATCAGCTTTGCTCTGCCAGACATTCATAACATCTGGTGTTGCTCCAGCAGCAGGCCTGGCACCCAGCGGTGCTTCCAGGACGTAATTCTTCTGTGCAGCAATGAGGATAATCCTCAAGTTACGGACCCAGTCTGTGTAATTGCTACCATCATCTTTCAACTTTGCTTTCTCAAGGAACGCATTAAAATTCAACGGAACAACAGCACGAGCCATCTATCTACAATCAACATAAACAAGCAAGATACTATCAGGGACTAAGTTCATGATAAATTTAAGTTCAATTAATCATATTACTAAAGAACTCCCACTTAGATAGATATCCCTCTAATCTTCTAAGTGATTACGTGATCCAAATCAACTAAACCATAACCGATCATCACGTGAGATGGAGTAGTTTTCAATGGTGAACATCGTTTATGTTGATCATATCTATTATATGATTCACGCTCGACCTTTCGGTCTCCGTGTTCCGAGGCCATATCTGCATATGCTAGGCTCGTCAAGTTTAACCTGAGTATTCTGCTTGTGCAAAAACTGGCTTGCACCCATTGTAGATGGACGTAGAGCTTATCACACCCGATCATCACGTGGTGTCTGGGCACGACGAACTTTGGCAACGGTGCATACTCAGGGAGAACACTTCTTGATAATTTAGTGAGAGATCATCTTATAATGCTACCGTCAATCAAAGCAAGATAAGATGCATAAAAAGATAAACATCACATGCAATCAATTTAAGTGATATGATATGGCCATCATCATCTTGTGCTTGTGATCTCCATCTCCGAAGCACCGTCATGATCACCATCGTCACCGGCGCGACACCTTGATCTCCATCGTAGCATCGTTGTCGTCTCGCCAATCTTATGCTTCCATGACTATCACTACCGTTTAGTAATAAAGTAAAGCATTACATCGCGATTGCATTGCATACAATAAAGCGACAACCATATGGCTCCTGCCAGTTGCCGATAACTCGGTTACAAAACATGATCATCTCATACAATAAAATTCAGCATCATGCCTTGACCATATCACATCACAACATGCCCTGCAAAAACAAGTTAGACGTCCTCTACTTTGTTGTTGCAAGTTTTACGTGGCTGCTACGGGCTTAAGTAAGAACCAATCTCACCTACGCATCAAAACCACAACGATAGTTTGTCAAATAGACTCCGTTTTAACCTTCGCAAGGACCGGGCGTAGCCATACTTGGTTCAACTAAAGTTGGAGAGACAGTCGCCCGCAAGCCATCTAAGTGCAAAGCACGTCGAGGGAACCGGTCTCGCGTAAGCGTACGCGTAAGGTTGGTCCGGGTCGTCTCGTCCAACAATACCGCCGAACCAAAGTATGACATGCTGGTAGGCAGTATGACTTGTATCGTCCACAACTCACTTGTGTTCTACTCGTGCATATAACATCAACACATAAAACCTAGGCTCGGATGCCACTGTTGGGTTTCGTAGTAATTTCAAAAAATTTCCTACGCACACGCAAGATCATGTGATGCATAGCAACGAGAGGGGAGAGTGTTGTCTACGTACCCAACGCAGACCGACTGCGGAAGCGCTGACACGACGTAGAGGAAGTAGTCGTACTTCTTCACGATCCAACCGATCAAGCACCGAAACTACGGCACCTCCGAGTTCGAGCACACGTTCAGCTCGATGACGATCCCCAGACTCCGATCCAGCAAAGTGTCGGGGAAGAGTTCCGTCAGCACGACGGCATGGTGACGATCTTGATGAACTACAGCAGCAGGGCTTCGCCTAAACTCCGCTACAGTATTATCGAGGAATATGGTGGCAGGGGGCACCGCACACGGCTAAGGAATAGATCTCAATGATCAACTTGTGTGTTTCTGGGGTGCCTCTGCCTCAGTATATAAAGGAGCCAAGGGGGGAGGGGGGCGCCGACCAGGAGGAGGGCGCAGGTCCCCCCAATCCTATTCCAACTAGGATTCCCAAGGGGGAAAGGAGGGAGAGGGGGGCCGGCCACCTCTCCTAGTCCTAATAGGACTAGGGGAGGGGGGAGGTGCGCAGCCACCTTGGGCTGCCCCTTTCTCCTTTCCACTAAGGCCCATGAAGGCCCATATGGCTCCCGGGGGGTTCCGGTAACCTCCCGGTAACCCGGTAAAATCCCGATTTCACCCGGAACACTTCCGATATCCAAACATAGGCTTCCAATATATCAATCTTTACGTCTCGACCATTTAGAGACACCTCGTCATGTCTGTGATCACATCCGGGACTCCGAACAACCTTCGGTACATCAAAATGCATAAACTCATAATATATCTGTCATCGTAACCTTAAGCGTGCGGACCCTACGGGTTCGAGAACAATGTAGACATGACCGAGACACGTCTTCGGTCAATAACCAATAGCGGGACCTGGATGCCCATATTGGCTCCTACATATTCTACGAAGATCTTTATCGGTCAGACCGCATAACAACATACGTTGTTCCCTTTGTCATCGGTATGTTACTTGCCCGAGATTCGATCGTCGGTATCCAATACCTAGTTCAATCTCGTTACCAGCAAGTCTCTTTACTCGTTCCGTAATACATCATCTCATAACTAACATATTAGTCATAATGCTTGCAAGGCTTATGTGATGTGTATTACCGAGAGGGCCCAGAGATACCTCTCCGACAATCGGAGTGACAAATCCTAATCTCGAAATACGCCAACCCAACATCTACCTTTGGAGACACCTGTAATGCTCCTTTATAATCACCCAGTTACGTTGTGACGTTTGGTAGCACCCAAAGTGTTCCTCCGGCAAACGGGAGTTGCATAATCTTATAGTCATAGGAACATGTATAAGTCATGAAGAAAGCAATAACAACATACTAAACGATCGGGTGCTAAGCTAATGGAATGGGTCATGTCAATCAGATCATTCAACTAATGATGTGACCTCGTTAATCAAATAACAACTCATTGTTCATGGTTAGGAAACATAACCATCTTTGATTAACGAGCTAGTCAAGTAGAGGTATACTAGTGACACTTTGTTTGTCTATGTATTCACACATGTATTATGTTTCCGGTTAATACAATTCTAGCATGAATAATAAACATTTATCATGATTATAAGGAAATAAATAATAACTTTATTATTGCCTCTAGGGCATATTTCCTTCAGGCCCCCTACACCATCTTCTACCAGCCTCGCACCACCAACAAGTCCTAAGTACTGGCCGACTTCCTTGCCTACTGGGCCGAGACCCAGTACCTGCCGCCAACACTGGACTCCACCCATTGGCGGATGCACTTCGACGAATCAAAAATGCGTACTGGTTTGGGAGCCGGCATCGTCATCACCTCTCCCAAAGGCGACAAGCTCAGATACACATTGCAAATCCACTTTGCCGCCTCCAACAATGTGGCCGAGTATGAGGCACTAATACACGGACTCCGGCTTGCCAAAGAGCTTGGCATTCGCCGGATTCTGTGTTACGGCGACTCCGACTTGGTGGTCCAGCAGTCGTCCGACGACTGGGACGCCAAGGATGCAAACATGACAAGTTACCGCTTCCTCATTCAGCAACTCAATGAATATTTTGAAGGATGCAAATTCCTCCATGTGCCACGAAGCGGCAACGAGCAAGCAGATGCTCTGGCGCGGGTTGGCTCCACCTGGCAAGCCATACCAGCCGGCGTGTCCCTCCAACGACTCCTTAAGCCGTCCATCAAGGCTTCACCAGAATCAGATTCTATATTCATGCCGGCTGCTTCTGAAACAGTCGGATCCGGCTCGGGGACTTCGGCAGGCGGCCCGGGGACTGCAGCAGTCGCACCCGGCCCGGGGACTTCAGATCTCGACCCGGGGACTTCGGCAGTCAACTCGGGGACTTCGAAAACACAGCAAGCGGCGGTCGACTCCAGCCCGCCACCTCCCAACCCAGCCGCCCCAGTGCAAGTGGCAGTATTCACAGTAGAGGAAGTCTTGGCACCATCATGGGCCCAACCCATCCTCAACTTTCTGGTGAACAAGGAGTTGCCAAATGATGAGATCTCGGCACGACAGGTGCAACGTCGGGCAGCAGCATACACCATCATCAACAAAGAACTCGTAAGGCGTAGCATCACTAGTGTATACCAGCGCTATGTAGAGCCGAAAGAAGGCCAAGTGATGTCTACTACACAACCTTCTTCTTGTAGACGTTGTTGGGCCTCCAAGTGCAGAGGTTTGTAGGACAGTAGCAAATTTCCCTCAAGTGGATGACCTAAGGTTTATCAATCCGTGGGAGGCGTAGGATGAAGATGGTCCCTCTCAAGCAACCCTGCAATCAAATAACAAAGAATCTCTTGTGTCCCCAAAACACCCAATACAATGGTAAATTGTATAGGTGCACTAGTTCGGCGAAGAGATGGTGATACAAGTGCAATATGGATGGTAGATATAGTTTTTTGTAATCTGAAAATATAAAAACAGAAAGGTAACTAATGATAAAAGTGAGCACAAACGGTATTGCAATGCGTTGAAACAAGGCCTAGGGTTCATACTTTCACTAGTGCAAGTTCTCTCAACAATAATAACATAATTGGATCATATAACTATCCCTCAACATGCAACAAAGAGTCACTCCAAAGTCACTAATAGTGGAGAACAAACGAAGAGATTATGGTAGGGTACGAAACCACCTCAAAGTTATCCTTTCAGATCGATCTATTCAAGAGTCCGTAGTAAAATAACATGAAGCTATTCTTTCCGTTCGATCTATCATAGAGTTCGTACTAGAATAACACCTTAAGACACAAATCAACCAAAACCCTAATCTCACCTAGATACTCCAATGTCACCTCAAGTATCCATGGGTATGATTATACGATATGCATCACACAATCTTAGATTCATCTATTCAACCAACACAAAGAACTTCAAAGAGTGCCCCAAAGTTTCTACCGGAGAGTCAAGACGAAAACATGTGCCAACCCCTATGCATAAGTTCACGAGGTCACGGAACTCGCAAGTTGATCACCAAAACATACATCAAGTGGATCACATGATATCCCGTTGTCACCACAGATAAGCACGTGCAAGACATACATCAAGTGTTCTCAAATCCTTAAAGACTCAATCCGATAAGATAACTTCGAAGGGAAAAATCAATCCATTACAAGAGAGTAGAGGGGGAGAAACATCATAACATCCAGCTATAATAGCAAAGCTCACGATACATCAAGATCGTATCACCTCAAGAACAGAGAGAGAGAGAGATCAAACACATAGCTACTGGTACATACCCTCAGCCCTGAGGGAGAACTACTCCCTCCTCATCAAGGAGAGCACCGAGATGATGAAGATGTCCACTGGAGAGGGATTCCCCCCTCCGGCAAGGTGCTGGAATGGGTCTAGATTGGTTTTCGGTGGCTACGGAGGCTTCTGGCGGCGGAACTCCCGATTTATTGTGCCCTGTGATGTTTCTAGGGTATGTTGATATATATAGGCTAAAGAAGTCGGTCAGGGGCCACGAGGCGGCCACGAGGTAGGGGGGCGCCCCCCCACCCTCGTGGTGGCCTCGGGACTCTTCTGGCCCACCTCCGGTACTCTGTGGGCTTCTTCTGTTTGATTTTCTTTTCCGCAATACTCTAAAACAAGGAAAAAACAGAAACTGGCACTGGGCTCTGGGTTAATAGGTTAGTCCCAAAAATATAATAAAAGTGCATAATAAAGCACATAAACATCCAAAACAGATAATATAATAGCATGGAACAATCAAAAATTATAGATACGTTGGAGACATATCAGCATCCCTAAGCTTAATTCTTGCTCGTCCTCGGGTAGGTAAATGATAAAAGTAGAATTTTTGATGTGGAATGCTACCTAACATATTTATCAATGCAATCTTCTTTATTGTGGCATGAATGTTCAGATCCATAAGATTCACGACAAAAGTTTAATATTGACATAAAAATAATAATACTTCAAGCATACTAATAAAGCAATCATGTCTCCTCAAAATAACATGGCCAAAGCAAGCTATCCCTACAAAATCATATAGTCTGGCTATGCTCCATCTTCACCACACAAAGTATTTAAATCATGCACAACCCGGATGACAAGCCAAGCAATTGTTTCATACTTTTGATGTTCTCAAACTTTTTCAATCTTCACGCAATATATGAGCGTGAGCCATGGACACAGCACTATATGTGGAATAGAATGGTGGTTGTGGAGAAGACAAAAAGGAGAAGATAGTCTCACATCAACTAGGCGTATCAACGGGCTTATGGAGATGCCCATCAATAGATATCAATGTGAGTGAGTAGGGATTGCCATGCAACGGATGCACTAGAGCCATAAGTGTACGAAAGCTCAAAAAGAAACTAAGTGGGTGTGCATCCAACTTGCTTGCTCACGAAGACCTAGGGAATTTTGAGGAAGCCCATCATTGGAATATACAAGCCAAGTTCTATAATGAAAGATTCCCACTAGTATATGAAAGTGACAACATAGGAGACTCTCTATCATGAAGATCATGGTGCTACTTTGAAGCACAAGTGTGGTAAAAGGATAGTAGCATTGCCCCTTCTCTCATTTTTTCATTTCATTTTTTATTTTTTTATTTGGGCCTTTTCTCTTTTTTTTCCTTTTTTCCGTCCAGAGTCTCATCTCGACTTGTGGGGAAATCATAGTCTCCATCATCCTTTCCTCACATGGGATAATGCTCTAATAATGATGATCATCACACTTTTATTTACTTACAACTCAAGAATTACAACTCAATACTTAGAACAAGATATGACTCTATATGAATGCCCGGTGGTGTACTGGGATGTGCAATGACTCATGAGTGACATGTATGAAAGAATTATGAACGGTGACTTTGTCACAAATACAATGTCAACTACATGATCATGCATAGCAATATGACAATGATGAAGCGTATTATAATAAACGGAACGGTGGAAAGTTGCATGGAAATATATCTCGGAATGGCTATGGAAATGCCATAATAGGTAGGTATGGTGGCTGTTTTGAGGAAGGTATATGGTGGGTTTATGGTACCGGCGAAAGTTGTGTGGTACTAGAGAGGCTAGTAATGATGGAAGGGTGAGAGTGTGTATAATCCATGGACTCAACATTAGTCATAAAGAACTCACATGCTTATTGCAAAAATCTATTAGTTATCAAAACAAAGTATTATGTGCATACTCCTAGGGGGATAGATTGGTAGGAAAATACCATCGCTCGTCCCCGACCGCCAATCATAAGGAAGACAATCAATAAATAAATCATGCTCCGACTTCATCACATAACGGTTCACCATACGTGCATGCTACGTGAATCACAAACTTTAACACAAGTATTTCTCAAATTCACAACTACTCAACTAGCATGACTCTAATATCACCATCTTCATATCTCAAAACAATCATCAAGTATCAAACTTCTCATAGTATTCAATGCACTTTATATGAAAGTTTTTATTATACCCATCTTGGATGCCTATCATATTAGGACTAATTTCATAACCAAAGCAAATTACCATGCTGTTCTAAAGACTCCCAAAATAATATAAGTGAAGCATGATAGTTCATCTATTTCTTCAAAATAAAACCACCGCCGTGCTCTAAAAAGATATAAGTGAAGCACTAGAGCAAATGACAAACTACTCCAAAAGATATAAGTGAAGGTCAATGAGTGGTCGAATAATTATGCAACTATGTGAAGACTCTCTAACCTTTAATAATTTCAGATCTTGGTATTTTATTCAAACAGCAATCAAAACAAAAGAAAATAAAATGACGCTCCAAGCAAAACACATATCATGTGGTGAATAAAAATATAGCTCCAAGTAAAGTTACCGATGAACGAAGACGAAAGAGGGGATGCCGGGGCATCCCCAAGCTTAGGCTTTTGGTTGTCCTTGAATATTACCTTGGGGTGCCTTTTTCATCCCCAAGCTTAGGCTCTTGCCACTCCTTATTCCATAGTCCACCAAATCTTTACCCAAAACTTGAAAACTTCACAACACAAAACTTAACAGAAAACTCGTAAGCTCCGTTAGTATAAGAAAATAAATCACCACTTAGGTACTGTTGTGAAATCATTCTAAATTCATATTGGTGTAATATCTACTGTATTACAACCTCTCTATGGTTCATACCCTCCGATACTACTCATAGATTCATCAAAATAAGCAAACAACACATAGAAAACAGAATCTGTCAAAAACAGAACAATCTGTAGTAATCTGGATCAAACGTATACTTCTGTAACTCCAAAAATCCTGAGAAATTAGGAAGTCCTAGGCAATTTGTTTATAAATCTACTGCAAGTGGAATTGGTATTTTATCGCTCTCTGGTAAAAAACTAAACTTATTCTCATGATCACATACTTTCTGTTTTTTACAGCAAGATCAAATAACAATCACCCAATAAGGTCCTAAAGGCTTTACTTGGCACACACTAATTAAAACATAAAAAACACAATCATAACAGAAGCTATATGAATTATTTATTACTAAACATGAGCAAAAATAAAGTTGGGTTGCCTCCCAACAAGCGCTATCGTTTAACGCCCCTAGCTAGGCATGATGATTTCAATGATGCACACATAAAAGATAAGAATTATAGCATAAAGAGAGCATCATGAAGAATATGACTAGCACATTTAAGTATAACCATCTTCCTATGCATAGGGATTTTGTGAGCAAACTTGTGGGAACAAGAATCAACTTGCATAGGAAGGTAAAACAAGCATAACTTCAAGACTTTAAGCACATAGAGAGGAAACTTGATATTATTGCAATTCCTACAAGCATATGTTCCTCCCTCATAATAATTTTTAGTAGCATCATGAATTAATTCAACAATATAACTATCACATAAAGCATTCTTTTCATGATCTACAAGCATAGAAATTTTATTACTCTCTGCATAAGCAAAATTCTTCTCGTTCGGAATAGTGGGAGTATCATAAGAAACTCGAATACTATAAATTGTTTCCATATTGAAAGAGTAATGTTCATAAAAAGGGTAATCATAATCATGACAAGTTTTATAAATATAATCATCACTACTTTTTATAGCATAAGTGTCATCATAATAATCATCATAAGTAGCAACTTTGTTCTCATCATAATCAATTGAAACCTCTTCCAAGATAGTGGAATCATTACTAAATAAAGTCATGACCTCTCCAAATCCAATTTCATAATTATCACAATAAGATTCAACATCCTACAAAATAGTGGGATCATTACTTCCTAAAGTTGACACTCTTCCAAACCCACTTTCATCAATATAATCGTCATAAGTAGGAGCCATGCTATCATCATTATAAATTTGCATATCAAAACTTGGGAGACTAAAAATATCATATTCATTAAAAGTAGCATCCCCAAGCTTGGGACAAATATTAATTGCAGCAAATATATTCTCAAAAACATCATCTTCATCAAACATAGCATCCCCAAGCTTGGGCCTTTTCATATCATAAGCATAATCACTCTCATCATTAATAGTATGGATGGCACCAATAGTATAGCAATTATCATCATCACAATGAGTAATAGGAGCAACATCATTTGGGAGAGATACCTTTCTACCTTTGCTTCTCCTTCTTTTCTTTTTCTTCTTCACATCATGTGTGGGTTCAATCCTCTTTTTGGAGCTCCTTATTAATGAGATTGGTTGAATAGAAGGCTCCTCCTCATTACCTGATTCATCATAAGAAATAATAGGAGGATATTGGGAAGCCTCTTCCCTTTCATTAGTATTCTCTTCATCCTCTATTTGTTTTCTTTTCTTTATGTAATTGGCAATATAAGGATTTTCAATGCAATTCACCGCAAAATACATACAAATTTCTTCTAGATCAATATCGAGGAATTTCTTGAGGTTATATTCTGGAATAAGCTTAGTTTGACGTTTCATTTCTTCATAACCCAAAAGCAAACTAAGTTCATTATGATGTGCAAGGGAAATCAAGTCATCACAATTTTTGGACATGATTCGATCATGAAACAATTTGCATTTGATATTTAAATGACCATGTTCATTGCAAAGTTCACAAGTATGGCTAAGATATTTTAAATTTTCAGCACTAACATTTAGCCTTTTTTGCAACCATTTAGTTTCCAAATACTTATGCCTCTTACAAAATCTATCTTCCCTTTTTGGTATGTATTTGCAGACTCTATGCACTCCACAGAAATCGACATGCTTATGGGAGATATTTTCATCATGACTAGTGCAATCATCATTAGTACTATGGATATTCAAAGAGTTCATACTAATAACATTACAATCATGCTCATCATTCAAAGATTTAGTGCCGAACATTTTATAGACTTCTTCTCCTAGCACTTGAGCACAATTTTCCTTTCCATCATTCTCACGAAAGATATTAAAAAGATGAAGCGTATGAGACAAACTCAATTCCATTTTTTGTAGTTTTCTTTTATAAACTAAACTAGTGATAAACCAAGAAACTAAAAGATTCGATTGCAAGATCTAAAGATATACCTTCAAGCGCTAACCTCCCCGGCAACGGCCCCAGAAAAGAGCTTGATGTCTACTACACAACCTTCTTCTTTGTAGACGTTGTTGGGCCTCCAAGTGCAGAGGTTTGTAGGACAGTAGCAAATTTCCCTCAAGTGGATGACCTAAGGTTTATCAATCCGTGGGAGGCGTAGGATGAAGATGGTCTCTCTCAAGCAACCCTGCAATCAAATAACAAAGAATCTCTTGTGTCCCCAACACACCCAATACAATGGTAAATTGTATAGGTGCACTAGTTCGGCGAAGAGATGGTGATACAAGTGCAATATGGATGGTAGATATAGGTTTTTGTAATCTGAAAATATAAAAACAGCAAGGTAACTAATGATAAAAGTGAGCACAAACGGTATTGCAATGCGTTGAAACAAGGCCTAGGGTTCATACTTTCACTAGTGCAAGTTCTCTCAATAATAATAACATAATTGGATCATATAACTATCCCTCAACATGCAACAAAGAGTCACTCCAAAGTCACTAATAGTGGAGAACAAACGAAGAGATTATGGTAGGGTACGAAACCACCTCAAAGTTATCCTTTCTGATTGATCTATTCAAGAGTCCGTAGTAAAATAACATGAAGCTATTCTTTCCGTTCGATCTATCATAGAGTTCGTACTAGAATAACACCTTAAGACACAAATCAACCAAAACCCTAATGTCACCTAGATAGTCCAATGTCACCTCAAGTATCCGTGGGTATGATTATATGATATGCATCACACAATCTCAGATTCATCTATTCAACCAACACAACGAACTTCAAAGAGTGCCCCAAAGTTTCTACCGGAGAGTCAAGACGAAAATGTGTGCCAACCCCTATGCATAAGTTCACGAGGTCACGTAACTCGCAAGTTGATCACCAAAACATACATCAAGTGGATCACATGATATCCCTTGTCACCACAGATAAGCACGTGCAAGACATACATCAAGTGTTCTCAAATCCTTGAAGACTCAATCCGATAAGATAACTTCAAAGGGAAAACTCAATCCATTACAAGAGAGTAGAGGGGGAGAAACATCATAACATCCAACTATAATAGCAAAGCTCGCGATACATCAAGATCGTATCACCTCAAGAACACGCGAGAGCGAGATCAAACACATAGCTACTGGTACATACCCTCAGCCCCGGGGGAGAACTACTCCCTCCTCATCATGGAGAGCGCCGGGATGATGAAGATGGCCACCGGAGAGGGATTCCCCCCTCCAGCAGGGTGCCGGAATGGGTCTAGATTGGTTTTAGGTGGCTACGGAGGTTTCTGGCGGTGGAACTCCCGATCTATTGTGCTCTGCGATGTTTCTAGGGTACGTATGTTGATATATATAGGCGAAAGAAGTCGGTCAGGGGGCCACGAGGCAGGGGGGCACGCCCAGGGGGGTAGGGCGCGCCCCCACCCTCATGGTGGCCTCGGGACTCTTCTGGCCCACCTCCGGTACTCCGTGGGCTTCTTCTGGTCCAAAAATGATCTCCGTGAAGTTTCAGGTCAATTGGACTCCGTTTGATTTTCCTTTTCTGCGATACTCTAAAACAAGGAAAAAACAGAAACTAGCACTAGGCTCTGGGTTAATAGGTTACTCCCAAAAATATAATAAAAGTGCATAATAAAGCCTATAAACATCCAAAATAGACAATATAATAGCATGGAACAATCAAAAATTATAGATACGTTGGAGACGTATCAGGCGTAGCTATCGATCTACTCCAGGTGACCAAGCGAGTTATCCCGTAGTACAAAGCCGCCGAACACGAAGATCTGTCCGGGGAGGAAAGTTTCTCCTTGGACAGCGACATTATAGACGATTGAATGGGCCATCGAACCTTTCGTTGATGACAGAGTGGAACTCTCTATGAAAGCACCAATATCGGTGTCAAAACCGGCGGATCTCGGGTAGGGGGTCTCGAACTATGCGTCTAGGATCGATGGTAATAGGAGACGGGGGACACGATGTTTACCCAGGTTCGGGCCCTCTCTATGGTGGTAATACCATACTTCCTGCTTGATTGATCTTGATGAATATGAGTATTACAAGAGTTGATCTACCACGAGATCGTAATGGCTAAACCCTAGAAGTCTAGCCTGTATGACTATGGTAATGAGTATATCCTTTCCGGACTAACCCCTCCGGTTTACCGGTTTATATGGACACGGGGGGGGGGGGTGGATCTAGGGTTACATAGAGTCGGTTACATAAGAAGGAATCTTCATAGTCGGTCACCAAGCTTGCCTTCCACGCCAAAGAGAGTCCAATCCGGACACATGTACAGTCTTCGGCCTTCATGTCTTCACAGCCCATCAGTCCGGCCCATGGACAACAGGCCGGACGCCCGAGGACCCTTAGTCCAGGACTCCCTCAGGCGCCTCCTCCAAGTTGGCCTCCTCCCTTCCATATCCATTGGAGGGGGAAGGAAAGTGAGGGGGAAGGGGAAGGAAAGGGGGAGGCCAAATCCTCCCCTTTCCTTCTCCCTTCCCTTCCTTTCCTTCTCCTCCTATTCGGCCTATAGGGGGCGCACTGATACGTCTCCAACGTATCTATAATTTTTGATTGTTCCATGCTGTTATATTATCAATCTTGGATGTTTTATAATATTTTTATAGTCATTTTATATCATTTTTTGGTACTAACCTATTGACATAGTGCCAAGTGCAGTTCCTGTTTTTTTCCTTGTTTTTACATCGCAGAAAATCAATATCAGACGGAGTCCAAATGCCACGAAACTTTACGGAGATTTTTGATGGACCAGAAGGAACATGTTGGGCCCTGGTTGCTCCTGGGGGGAGCCCCGAGGAGGGGACAACCCACCAGGGCGCGCCAGGAGGCCCAGGCACGCCCTGGTGGGTTGTGCGCACCTCGGGTGCCCCCCCGGACCGCCTCTTTGCACTATAAGTACCCCAAAAATAACAGAACCCTAGGGGAGTCAATGAAATACTCATCTAGCCGTCGCAGATTCCAGAACCACCAGATCCAATCTAGACACCATCTCGGATGGGGTTCACCACCTCCATTGGTGCCTCTCCGATGATGCGTGAGTAGTTCTTTGTAGACCTTTGGGTCTGTAGTTAGTAGCTAGATGGCTTCATCTCTCTCTCTCTCTCTCTCTCTCTTGATTCTCAATACAATGGTCTCTTGGAGATCCATATGATGGAACTCTTTTTGCGGTGTGTTTGTTGGGATCTGATGAATTTTGAGTTTATGATCAGTCATATCTTTTTATATCCATGAAAGTTATTTGAGTTTCTTTGATCCCTTATATGCATGATCTCTTATAGCCTCGTATTTCTTCTCCGATATTTGGGTTTTGTTTAGCCAACTTGATATATTTGTCTTGCAATGGGAAGAGGTGCCTGGTAGTGGGTTCGATCTTACGGTACTTGATCCGAGTGATAGAAAGGGAACCGACACATATGTATCATTGCTACTAAGGATAAAAAGATGGGATATATATCTACGCAATAGATAAAAGGATCTTGTCTACATCATGTCATCATTCTTATTGCATTACTCCATTTTTCCATGAACTTAATACACTAGATGCATGCTGGATAGCGGTCGATGCGTGGAGCAATAGTAGTAGATGCAGGCAGGAGTCGGTCTACTAATCTTGGACGTGATGCCTATGTAATGATCATTGCCTGGATATCGTCATAATTATTTGAGGTTCTATCAATTGCCCAACAGTAATTTGTTTACCCACCGTTTGCTATCTTTCTCGAGAGAAGCCACTAGTGAAACCTATGGTCCCCGGGTCTTCTTTCTCATATATTTGCTTGCGAGCTACTTTTCCTTTGCATTTTTATTCAGATCTATTAAACCAAAAATACAAAAATACTCTGCTGCACTTTATTTTATTTGTGTTCTATTATTTCAATCTACTACAAATTTCTGGGGTCGTTACCCGAAAGGGATTGACAACCCCTTTAACACATCGGGTTGCGAGGTGTTGTTATCTGTGTGCAAGTGTTGTTTACGTTGTGTTGCTGGGTTCTCCTAGTGGTTCCATAACCTTGGTTTCTTCCCTGAGGGAAATACCAACCGCCGCTGTGCTGCATCATCCCTTCCTCTTTGGGGAAATACCGACATAGTCCTAGCAGACATGAGCTTTTCTGGCGCTATAGTCAGAGAGCAATCAAAAGGAATTTCTGGCGCCGTTGCCGGGGAGGATCTTCAACATAACCAGGTTCCTAATCACAAATCTCATCTCCTCGCAATTTAAATTATTTGTCATTTGCCTCTCGTTTTCCTCTCCCCCACTTCACAAAAATTTACAGTTTTATTCGCCTCTCTTTTTCCATTTTCCGTTTTCTTGCCAGATCTATTTTTGTGTGTTTCCTTGCTTGCGTAGTCATGATGCCTCAAAGAAAATATTATGATATTCCTTACCCGAATATTTTGCTTGAAATTGAGAAAAGTACTAAGGAATATATGACTACATGATACGTCTCCATCGTATCTACTTTTCCAAACACTTTTGACCTTGTTTTGGACTCTAACTTGCATGATTTGAATGGAACTAACCAGGACCGACGCTGTTTTCAGCAGAATTGCCATGGTGTTATTTTTGTGCAGAAACAAAATTTCTCGGAATGACTTGAAACTTCATGGAGAATATTTTTGGAATATATAAGAAATACTGGCGACAGAATCAACGTCAGGGGGCCCACACCCTGTCCACGAGGGTGGGGGGCGCGCCCACCCCCCCATCTCATGGACCCCTGATGCTCCACCGACCTCAACTCCAACTCTATATATTCACGTTCGGGGAGAAAAAAACATAGATAAGGATTCATCATGTTTTACGATACGGAGCCGCCGCCAAGCCCAAATCTCTCCCGGGAGGGCTGATCTGGAGTCCGTTCGGGGCTCCGGAGAGGGGAATCCGTCACCATCGTCATCATCGACCTTCCTCCATCACCAATTTCATGATGCTCACCGCCGTGCGTGAGTAATTCCATCGTAGGCTTGCAGGACAGTAATGGGTTGGATGAGATTTATCATGTAATCGGTTTAGTTTTGTTAGGGTTTGATCCCTAGTATCCATTATGTTCTAAAATTGATGTTGCTATGACTTTGCTATGCTTAATGCTTGTTACTAGGGCCCGAGTGCCATGATTTCAGATCTGAACCTATTATGTTTCCATGAATATATGTGACTTCTTGATCCTATTTTGTCAAGTCAATAGTCACCTACTATGTGTTATGATCCGGTAACCCCGAAGTGACAATAATCGGGACCACTCCCGGTGATGACTATAGTTTGAGGAGTTCATGTATTCACTAAGTGTTAATGCCTTGTTCCGGTACTCTATTAAAAGGAGGCCTTAATATCCCTTAGTTTCTGATAGGACCCCGCTGCCACGGGAGGGTAGGACAAAAGATGTCATGCAAGTTCTTTTCCATAAGCACGTATGACTATATTCGGAATACATGCCTACATTACATTGATGAACTGGAGCTAGTTCTATGTCACCCAATGTTATAACTATTACATGAGGAATCGCATCCGGCATAATTATTCATCACTGATCCAATGCCTATGAGATTTTCACATATTGATCTTTGCTTATTTACTTTTCCATTGCCACTGTTACAATCACTACAAAACCAATACTGTTACTTTTGCCACCGTTACCGTTACTTCCATATTACTTTGCTACTAAATACTTTGCTATAGATATTAAGTCTTTCAGGTGCGGTTGAATTGACAACTTAACTGTTAATACTTGAGAATATTCTTTGGCTCCCCTTGTGTCGAATCAATAAATTTGGGTTGAATACTCTACCCTCGAAAACTCTTGCGATCCCCTATACTTGTGGGTTATCAAGACTATTTTCTGGCGCCGTTGCCGGGGAGCATAGATCTATTCTTTGAGTCACTTGGGATTTATATATGTTGATCACTATGAGGAACTTGAAAGATGAAAGAACCAAGATTTTTCCCTCAACTACGAGGGGAGGTAAGAAACTGCCATCTAGCTCTGCACTTGATTCACCATCTGTTATGAGTAAACTTGCGACACCTACTCCTGCTATTCATTCTGATATGTCGCATGTTATTGATGATGCCACTTCTGTTATGCATGATGCTTATGATGGAACTACTTCTATGCTTGATAATACTATGCCATTAGGTGAATTTCTTGATGAACAACTTGCTAGGGTTAGAGAGAATGAAATTATTGAAACTGATAATATTGATGAAAGTGATGATGAAGATTCTCCCCCTAGATATGAATTGCCTGTTGTGCCTGAGGGTTATGTTATGGATGAAGAAAATGCTAGAGACTTTTTAGCTTGCAATGATAGATATGATCTTAAGAAACTGTTAGCTAAGCTGAAAGAAAAATCCTTGAATGCTAGAATGAAACATGACCCTGCTTTTGCTACTTCACCTATCTGTATCTTTGATAAGGATTATGATATCTTTGTCGATCCTGAGTTAATTACTTTGGTTGAGTCTGATCCTTTTTATGGCTATGAATCTGAAACTGTTGTGGCACATCTTACTAAATTAAATGATATAGCCACCCTGTTCACTAATGATGAGAAAACTCGCTATTACTTTATCCTTAAGTTATTTCCGTTCTCATTAAAGGGTGATGCTAAAATATGGTTTAATTCTCTTGATCCTGGTTGTATGCGTAGTCCCTAGGATATGATTTATTACTTCTCTGCTAAATATTTCCCCGCTCATAAGAAACAAGCTACCTTAAGGGAAATATATAATTTTGTGCAAATTGAAGAAGAGAGTCTCCCACAAGCTTGGGGGAGGCTTCTCCGATTACTTAATGCTTTGCCTGATCATCCTCTCAAGAAAAATGAAATACTTGATATCTTTTATAATGGACTAACCGATGCTTCCAGAGACCACCTGGATAGTTGTGCTGGTTGTGTTTTCAGGGAAAGAACTGTTGATCAAGCTGAATTGCTATTGAATAATATGTTGAGTAATGAAAATGATTGGACACTTCCTGAACCAACTCCTAAGCCAACTCCGAAGAAAAGGGGTATTCTATTTCTCAGTCCTGAAGATATGCAAGAGGCAAAGAAATCTATGAAAGAAAAAGGTATTAAAGCTGAAGATGTTAAGAATTTACCACCTATTGAAGAGATACATGGTCTTGATAACCCGACACAGGTAGTAAATGTAAATTCTCTCTATAGATTTGATGAAGGTGATATTCCTCGTAATAAGTCTGCTAGCCAATGCTTGGATGAGTTTGATAATTTTATTGTTAAACAAGAAAACTTCAATGCTTATGTTGGTAGACAATTGAAACACAATGCTTATATGATTGAACACTTGAGTGATTATATGTCTAGAGTTAAAGGTGAACTTAAACTTATTAGTAAACATGCTTCTATGGTTACCACTTAAGTAGAACAAGTGCTTAAAGCTCAGAATGATTTGCTCAATGAATTAAATAATAAGAAAAATGATAATGCTGTTAGATTTGTGACTAGAGGAGGTAAAATGACTCAGGAACCTTTGTATCTTGAGGGCCACCCTTAGAGAATTGAGAAGGAGTCTCAGAGAACTAATGTTGATGCACCTAGTTCTTCTAAGAAGAAGAAAAAGAACAATGATAGGACTTTTCATGCTTCTAGTGAACCCGTTGTTGACACACCTGAGAATCCCAATGATATTTCTATTTCTGATGATGAAACACAATCTGGTAATGAACATGAACCTAGTGACAACGTTAATGATGATGTTCATGTTGATGCTCAACCTAGCAATGACAATGATGTGGAGATTGAACCTGCTGTTGATCTTGATAACCCACAATCAAAGAATCAACGTTATGATAAGAGAGATTTCGTTGCTAGGAAGCACGGTAAAGAAAGAGAACCATGGGTTCAGAAACCCATGCCTTTTCCTCCTAAACCATCCAAGAAAAAAGATGATGAGGATTTTGAGCGCTTTGCTGAAATGATTAGACCTATATTTTTGCGTATGCGTTTGACTGATATGCTTAAAATAAATCCTTATGCTAAGTATATGAAAGATATTGTTACAAATAAAAGAAAGATACCGAAAGCTGAAATTTCCACCATGCTTGCTAATTATACTTTTAAGGGTGGAATACCAAAGAAACTAGGAGATCCCGGAGTACCAACTATACCATGCTCCATTAAGAGAAACTATGTTAAAACTGCTTTATGTGATCTTGGAGCCGGTGTTAGTGTTATGCCTCTCTCTTTATATCGTAGACTTGATTTCAATAAGTTGACACCTACTAAAATATCTTTGCAAATGGCTGATAAATCAACTGCTATACCTGTCGGTATTTGTGAGGATGTGCCTGTTGTGGTTGCAAACGTTACTATTTTAACGGACTTTGTTATTGTTGATATTCCCGAGGACGACAGTATGTCTATTATTCTTGGTAGACCCTTTTTGAATACTAGAGGGGCTGTTATTGATTGCAACAAAGGCAATGTTACTTTTAATGTTAATGGTAATGAGCATACGGTACACTTTCCGAGGAAACAACCTCAAGTCCACATTATCAATTCTATTGGAAAAACTTCAACGATTATTATTGGAGGTTTTGAATTTCCTCTTCCTACTGTCAAGAAGAAATATGATATTCTTATTGTTGGGGACATGCATATCCCCGTTGAGGTAACCTAGTGTTATTCGAAAATTCTCCGGTTTCATGTGATTCGAAAAGAGTTTGTTAACAAGACTTGATCAACCTTGTTAGTGGATTCCTTTTGATGAGCATGAGATGGATGAAGTTAGAAAGCACAACTCTCTGTACCCTCTTTTTACTTTCTGTTATTTAGATGAAATAAAGCAAAAATAGTATTTTCTGTCTGTTTTCTGAATTATCCTTGCAATAAAAAATACCTAGAAAATAAAAGTTCTCCAAATGTCCTGAAAATTTTATATGATTTTTTCTAGAATATTTAAGAATTATTGGCGCTGAGAACACACCAGGGGGGCCCACCACCTGGCCACGAGGGTCCAGGGCGCGCCCACCCCCCTGGGGCGCCCCCTGCCTCATGGACCCCACGTGGACCCCCTCCACTTATTCTTGCACCCACACACTTCGTCTTCCTCTAGAAAAAATCCTCCACCAGCTCAAACCCGAGTTCTAGCTCATCTTGTTGCCATTTTCGATCTCCTTGCTCAAAGCTCCATTCACAAAACTGCTTTGGGGGATTGTTCTTCGGTATGTGACTCCTCCAATGGCCCAATTAGTTTTTGTTCTAGTGCTTTATTTATTGCAAATTTTTGCTGCTTAGGTGACCCTGTTCTTGAGCTTGCATATCAAATTTATGTGGTCAAAAGTAGTTTTAATGCATGATATGGCCTCTAGGCACTTGTGGGAGTAGTTGCTATCAATCTTGTTGAGTTTGATTCACTTTTATTTTGAGTCACTAAAAATTTTAGAAATTTTTCAGAGGAAGAAAAATGTTTAGGAAAATGTACCAAGGTGGTTCCTCAAGGAAGCAAGGACCGAGGCTCGCGATACATGAGCCGCACAATGAACTACCAAGGGAAGCTCAAGTGCGGCCCTGTGAATGGCCGTCAAAAGAGTTCATGGTCCGGGAAGGCATCAAGGATGAATTTGAAACATATGTGCGTAATGCTGATCTTGAGAGCTTTGTATCAGATAAGTGCCGGCAATACCTCTATCTAACTGATTCATTTGTGAGAAGGTTTAAATTTACATCCTCGTGCAATTCTCACACTGTTTTATTCGATCTTTATGATAAATCATATACCATGGACCTAGAAGATTTTAATATCGCTTGCAAACTCCCGCAGTGGGGCAATGTTAGTGAACCTCGCAAATCTAAATATAAAGACTTTCTTGCTAGTATTACTGTGGGGGAATCTAGGGAGATCACACAAGCTACCATAGGAAGAATTCATTTCCCTTCCATACATTATTTTGCTCTCTTCGTTGGTAGATGCATTAACGGTAAAGATGAGGCTTGTCACATGTGTGTTCCATATCTTAGTGTCCTCAAGAGTGCGGTATTAGGTGACAAACACTATAACTTGGGGGCTATTGTTGCACGTAGGTTGCATCACAACAATATAAGTGGAGATTTGTTTGGTGGAATTTATGCAACTCGTGTAGCTAACTATCTTGATATACCCATACGTGGAAATGATATTGAGTTGCCTCCTGCTTATCTAGATTATGATGCTATGGTTCGCCACTAGTTTGTTGAGAGGAATGAACAATTCCTCTAGTACCGACTAATCTTTGACAGACGGTGCACCGTCCATGTTACTCTCACTGCTCCTACTTTCTTTGACTTTCAGGTAAAAAGGATATATGTTATAACCAGAGAGGAGGCGAACGAGTACGAGAGGAGGACGGAGGCAGCTCGCCTCCAAGCTGCAGCTCATTAGGCAGTAGCTTCGGCATCTCAGTACGACCCCACCTGCAACTTTGGATATCCACCAGGCCAGCCATGGCCATATTCCAACTTAGGCCAAAAGCCTAAGCTTGGGAGAGTACGTATTTCTCACCGACATTACATTCATGTTCACACACTCATTCCAGTTGTTGGTGCTCATACTTTTTCATTGTACTATCCATGCTAGTTTATTTTCTTTTCTAGCTTTCTTCTTGTGTGTTTGAAAAAACCCTTAAGAAAAACCGAAAAAATTAGTTGTAGCATTTTAGCTAGCTTACTTTCCATGCTTGTAGTAGTAGTAATTAAAAAGAAAACCCAAAAAGCTTTCTCGTTCTTCTTTTGCTTGTTGGGAGCTTTCCCGTGTAAATAGTTTTGTTTCTTTTCTTTTCTTTGGGGTCGAGAGGAGAAAACCATGATGAAAATGTTGAGTGGCTCTCATATGCATTATTGTTGATCTAACCAAGAGCCCATATTACCTAGTCTTCTCCCATGTATTAAATGCTTGCAGATTCTAGCTTAGTCCAATGCACGTGCACTATTATTTTTATCCACACCATTCGGTCATGCAAGTGAAAGGCAATAATGACGATATATGATGAACTGATTGAGATGAGAAAAGCTGGTATGAACTCGACCTATCTTGTTTTCGTAAATATGATTAGTTCATCGTTCTTGATTCAGCCTATTATGAATGAAACATGTTTGCAATGACAATTAGAGATTATAGTTGTTCATGCCATGCTTAAGTAGCTAGGAGTTTATAATGGTTTACCTTGCGTGCCAACATGCTATTAAAATGGTTGTGATGTGGTATGATAGGGTGGTATCCTCCTTTGAACGATTCGAGTGGCTTGACTTGGCACATGTTCACACATGTAGTTCAAAAAGAATCAACATGGCCTCCACGATATTTATGTTCATGGTGAATTATATCCTACTCATACTTGCATTCATTGTTGATTAATTTTAATGCATGTTCATGACTATTGTCGCTCTCTAGTTGGTCGCTTCCCAGTCTCTTTCTAGCCTTCACTTGTACTAAGCGGGAATACTGCTTGTGCATCCACTTCCATAAACCCCAAAGTTATTCCATACGAGTCCACCATACCTTCCTATATGCGGTATCTACCTACCATTCCAAGTAAATTTGTATGTGCCAAACTCTAAACTTTCAAATGAAATTCTGTTTTGTATGTTCGAATAGCTCATGTATCAACTAGGGCTGTCTATATCTTCCATGCTAGGTGGGTTATTCTCACGAGGAGTGGACTCCGCTCCCCATTCACGAGAAAATGGCTGGTAACCGGGATGCCCATTCCCATGCTTAAATTAAAATAATGGCAAACAAAACTCCCCCCATGATTGTTGTTAGTTGGAGGCACCCGTTGTTTCGGACAAGCCATGGATTGATGTTTGTTGGTGGTGGGGGAGTATAAACTTTACCATTCTATTTGGGAACCGCCTATAATGTATGTAGCATGGAAGATATCGAGATCTCTCAGTTGTTATGTTGACAATGAAAGTATACCACTCAAAATATTATTCATCTCTATTTCAAAATCGAGCTCTGGCACCTCTACAAATTCCTACTTCCCTCTGAGAAGGGCCTATATATTTACTTTTATGTTGAGTCATCATCCTCTTATTAAAAAGCACCAGTTGGAGAGCACCGCTGTCATTTGCATGCATTACTATTAGTTTACATTGAGTATGACTGGATCTCTTTTACCATGAATTACAATGTTTAGTCAGTCCTTGATCTTCAGAGGTGCACTGTGGCACCCCGGCTCAGAGAAAACCGGAACGCCCTGTATTCTAGCCCAGAGATCAAGGAGAAGTCTTTTGGAATACAGAACTGCTTAAAAACAGCTTTCTATTATTACACGAATATGATTACAAGGTCTCCGATATTACAATGAATAACATCGGCACGACGACACTATGCCATCCTCAATTGCTCTATGCAAGCAGCAGAACAACTCGAAGCAGCGGAAAAACTACTGGCAGCGGAACAACAACGACGGTGGTGAACTCCACTACGCAGGGACTCTGGCTGGAACACTTATCCTAGCTCGCGAACACAGGGACAACACCAAACAGGCAAGCAATCCAGGCATGACCTGCAAGCTAGCATGACACGCCTGGTCAGTAAATTGAATGTACTTGCAAGCTCACAATTAACTAGAAGCATTCAAGACAAACAACGGCATGTCAATTACAGATTTAAGCAGAAATTATCATGAGATCATCAGGATAACATGGCATGAACAACATGAACATAATACTGCTAGAACAATATGAGCATGACATGAACAACATGAACATAATACTGCTAGAACAATATGAGCATGGCATGAACATGATACAGCTAGAACAACATGAGCATAGCATGAACATATGAATTCGACGATACTAGCATGCAACATGATGACACTATATGCACTATTTATTCTGCTCGGGTTACTACATAACCATCACATGCATCACTTACCATCCTCGGACATCATGCGATCATCTCAGGATCAAATCAAGCTTGGTATAAACAATACCGTAGTAATCATTAAATGACCACAAGGAGCTTGATCCTTACCCATGATTCTCGCACAACATCACGAATATCCAACAACTCGATATCCTTGATACCACGGTGATCAGTCCGGCGATCACAACCATGACCAACACTTGGTCTCAAACGGTGATCATTCCGGCGATCACAACCAACTTATCTCATCATCGAACCGGGGTTGTCATTAATCAAGTTATTATTAATACTGTTGACTCATGGTGGGACCGACACGAACTGGGCCCTATCGATAGGTTTAATATACACTCTGCAGAGGTAGCACAATGTACCCACACCACGGAACCCATGGACTCGCACTCCCAATCGGGTGGACCAACGGCGTTCTGACAAAACCGATCTACTGCCATGACACCCTCCCAGCCACTCCGACCCACTCCCAACTGGGCTAGTCCTGGGTGGCCCCATGTCTACCAAAGACACACCGACCACCGTCGTGGCCAAACGTCCCTCACGGGGACCGGATCCATAAAAATAAAAACAACGGGCACACAAGGTTATGTCCGCCTACCTGATCAGGGTAAGCACGCCCATAACCTTCCCTAGTGGGAGGCACCGGCGAGAGTCATGACAATAGACCCAGTTAGGACCTTCCCACGAAGGTGAGCGTGGTTGCACTGGTCAGTTTCGATATGGTGGCACCATGACTCGGCCAACAGTTGTTCAAGTTCAATTTAATCCCGTTAAACTTGAATCAAAATGCTGAGCCATGATAAAATAACATGATGCAATTACAATGCATGAGCATGATATCAACATAAGCACGAGATGCAACATAACTGTCCATCATATCAACTATGAAATAATCTCCAATTGAACATGGCATAATGACGAGCATAAATATTACAAGTGTAGCACTACTCATAGTATAACATGACCACTAGCATCAACCATAAATAACATGCAAGAACTCATCAATAACGTTATCGAGTAAACACTTAACCAACTAGTAGTAAAGGAACAATGCATATTAACAATACTTGGTAACCGATGTTAGTCATGCACTGAAGAACATGACCAACCCAACATGTACTACTATCAAGCATGGCAATATGAAAGTAATACTAGTAACTAGCAGGGCATGATAACCAGGTGCATCACAACATAGTAAGCAAGTAAGCACTAACCCAGAAACATTACCGAAACAACGATAACCATATTTTAAACAAGCAATCATTTAATAAACATTCAAGTTGAAGACCATGGTTACTGCATGACTATCATGCAAGTGGGTATTGTGGTTTGCCTGGGGGTGAAGAAGGCAGCGGGGAGAAGTGCGGAAAGATCGCAGAAAGACTTGCCGGAAAACATTCTCTCTCGGAGGGGCTGATTTAGCGCAAGGGCAAAAAAGGTCATTTTCACAGTGTCAAACAATAGTGAAAATGAAACCAACAGAACGGGCTCGACGAAACGAAGAAGTGGGCTTTGGAATCACCTCATTTGGGATTGTGGTTAAAAAGATATGAAGGGTTGAAGTTCAGGGACTTTTCTGCAAAAATATCATCACAAACAAGTCCCTGAGTGGATAAGGCAGAAGCGCAAAGTTAGAAATACGCTTTCTATTTAAGTAAACGTATTCAGGGCTGAAACAGAGAGGAAGCACGCTTTCTGGAAATGAAAACGTACTCAAGAGTTTACGCCTCCACTTAAACACGTGGCACAAGCAGGGCAGGGGTTTGAGCAACTGATGTGCGGGTCCCACGGGTGGGGCCCGTCACTTATCCAGGTTAGTCGCCCGGGTCAACGCGTGCAGGGGCGGGACCGGCCGCCTGGGTCGCTGCCAGGTGGGGTCCGCGGGGAGGAGGGGCCAGCCTGGCCTGGCTCCTTCTTCCTCCTCGCTGCGCCCCGACGGAGCAGAGGGGCGCGGCTCCGGCGACGAGCCCCGGCGACTCCAGCCACCGTTGCCGACGCTCCGGGCACCGACGAGCTCGGGGAATAGTGCCGCGTCCATCTAGGCTGGACACGGATGCCGAGGAGGGCCGGAGCGACGAGGGCGCGGACTCCGGCGGAGATGGCTTCGGGTGGGGTTGGGCATCGTGGCCAGGGTGGCTCCGACGAGGGGGCGAGGGCACGGGGAGGTTCATGGAGGTCCAAGGAGTCCTCTGGTGGCGACAGAAAGGAGGGAGAGGACTCGGATGGGGTGAATTTAGGAGGGAGGCCGCGGCGGCCATGGCGGCAGAGGGAGGCGAGGGGCGGCTCTGGAGCTCGAGCGAGTGGACGAGGAGGAAGCTGGGAGTGATTCGAGGCTACTGGTGAGCTCAAACGCCTCCGAGGAGGGCTATATATAGCCGGGCGAGGGAGGTAGTGGCCGAGTGCCGCCGCTCGAGCTCAGCCAAAGCTCTGGCGAGGCTCAGCGATCAAGGGAGGGTGCTGGATCACGACAAGGGAGAAGAGGACGTGCTACAGAGGTGCACAGGGACGAGCAGAGCTCGGGGACAAGGGGGGAAACGGCCACGGCGCCATAAATGCCCGGTCGGCTACAGGCTTCCCGTGGGCGCGCGGCGACGAGAGCTGACGGAGGGGCTGACGGAGGGGGAAAGGGCTCAAGGAGAACGGCGACAACGTGGGCTAGCTGCTGGACATGCCCGTGCTCGCTGAGACGCCGAGCAGAGAAGGGGCTCAAGCAAGAAGCCAGTCTGGGCGCGGCCATTGCACGCTAAAACAGTGGTCACCGCGTGCACTGGTGCACACAGTGGCACAAGGCCGGCCAAACAATGTCTGTGGGCTTGACCTTCTTGGTTAGGTTGCAACTGCAGTGGTAGATTTGTTAAACGTGACATGGTTAAATGGCAGTTAACACCTGAAGTTTACTGCAGTAAACTTGATCGTGTACTGCTGCTCAACAGGGAGATGATTGGGTCAAATGGAGTTGTCTGGGAGGTTGAGGTAAAGAATTACTTACATTGTGGTAACTATGGAGGGGTTTGGATCAAGATTTAACAGGGTTGCTTTGCAACTTCAAAATATGGTCCAGAATGAAGATCATGATGATGCTCTCAAATGGAGAATCCACTTAAGCTAAACTTTAGCAAGGCAGGCTTATTTGGCCATATTAAGATGCTGCAAAAGGTTTCATACCAATTGGATAAACCAAAATGGTACTTCCTTCACAAACATTTCCACTGACCAGAAACTTGCAAAAATTCTAGAGGACAAATGGCTTGATGAAACATGCCCAAAATGGGTGGAGGTAGGTTATATCGATAATAGAAGGCCTAGAAAAATTGGCAGCCATAATGGATCAAGATAAAATATACTTGCTCCACAATATGAATTTTTTTGACAGAATCAAAGAATTGAAGGTGAGCTCACATGAAGGCATGACACGAGCTCTACTTTTGTGGAGAGTGATGATTTGGTTATATGAGGGATCATGCAAAAATGGCAACTCATTTGGGTATGCCTAGCTTGTACTTCCTTCACAACCACTTCCCTCAGACGGGAACTTTGGAAAATCATAATTAAATAATTACTTGGCAAATGAGGTTGCACTTTGGCATGTGGCAATGATATGGACAGGAAAAGGTGTCCAAGGAGTTTGAGGTCAATTGGGAAAATTAAAATAGCACTTGCTTCACATTCTGTCATTTAGGACAGAATAGGAAATGAATTAATTGAGCATGATGGGGAACATGTAAAATGAAATATTTTGCCATATTTGATGAATTTAGGACCCAAACAATTTATAAGAATTATTTGGGAATTTTAGGAGTGATAGAAATATAGGTTGCTTCACAACCTAGGGAAATTTGCGTTATTCCTTTAATAGAAAAGGAGTATTCCCAATAAAAAGAATATTGGGATTTGGGCTAGGATGAAAATGATAGGGTCTAGGGAAGGAGTTGGGTATGACAAGCCACTCTGAAAGCAAAGAAGAGGGCATCTCAAAGCCATGGGAAAAGAAATCTCACGCAAAAACCTCAGAAAAACAAAAGAAAAAGAAAGGGCCAAAAATCAGGCTGTCACATGCTCTGCATTTATGTTTTGCGGTCTCAGAAAGGGCTAGCGAGATACCATCTTGTTATATCATATTATGATTGTTTTGAGAAAGTGTTGTCATCCGAAATTCATTATTATTGCTCGCTAGTTGATTATGCCATTGATATGAGTAAACATGAGACCTAAATGTTATTGTGAATATGGTTAGTTCATAATCTTTGCTGAAAACTTGAATGCTGGCTTTGCATATTTACAAAAACAAGATCAAACAGAGTTTGTAAAAGTTTTTCTTTATCACTTTCAGTTTGTCAACTGAATTTCTTGAGGACAAGCAAAGGTTTAAGCTTGGGGAAGTTGATACGTCTCCATCGTATCTACTTTTCCAAACACTTTTGACCTTGTTTTGGACTCTAACTTGCATGATTTCAATGAACTAACCCGGACTGACGCTGTTTTCAGCAGAATTGCCATGGTGTTATTCTTGTGCAGAAACAAAAGTTCTCGGAATGACCCGAAACTTCACGGAGAATATTTTTGGAATATATAAAAAATACTGGCGAAAGAATCAACGTCAGGGGGCCCACACCCTGTCCACGTGGGTGGGGGGCGCGCCCCCTATCTCATGGGCCCCCTGATGCTCCACCGACCTCAACTCCAACTCTATATATTCACGTTTGGAGAGAAAAAATCAGAGAGAAGGATTCATCACGTTTTACGATACGGAGCCACCGCCAAGCCCTAATCTCTCTCGGGAGGGCTAATCTGGAGTCTGTTCGGGGCTCAGGAGAGGGGAATCCGTCGCCATCGTCATCATCAACCTTCCTCCATCACCAATTTCATGATGCTAACCGTCGTACGTGAGTAATTCCATCGTAGGCTTGCTAGACGGTGATGGGTTGGATGAGATTTATCATGTAATCGAGTTAGTTTTGTTAGGGTTTGATCCCTAGTATCCATTATGTTCTGAGATTGATGTTGCTATGACTTTTCTATGCTTAATGTTTGTCACTAGGGCCTGAGTGCCATGATTTCAGATCTGAACCTATTATTTTTCCATGAATATATGTGAGTTCTTGATCCTATTTTGCAAGTCAATAGTCGCCTACTATGTGTTATGATCCGGTAACCCCGAAGTGACAATAATTGGGATCACTCCCGGTGATGACTATAGTTTGAGGAGTTCATGTATTCACTAAGTGTTAATGCTTTGTTCCGGTACTCTATTAAAAGGAGGCCTTAATATCCCTTAGTTTCCGATAGGACCCCGCTGCCACGGGAGGGTAGGACAAAAGATACCATGCAAGTTCTTTTCCATAAGCACATATGACTATATTCGAAATACGTGCCTACATTACATTGATGAACTGGAGCTAGTTCTGTGTCACCCTATGTTATAAGTGTTACATGAGGAATCGCATCCGGCATAATTATCCATCACTGATCCAATGCCTACGAGCTTTTCACATATTGATCTTTTCTTATTTACTTTTCCGTTGCCACTGTTACAATTACTACAAAACCAATACTGTTACTTTTTCCACCGTTACCGCTACTTCCATATTACTTTGCTACTAAATATTTTGCTGCAGATATTAAGTCTTTCAGGTGCGGTTGAATTGACAACTCAACTGTTAATACTTGAGAATATTCTTTGGCTCCCCTTGTGTCGAATCAATAAATTGGGGTTGAATACTCTAGCCTCAAAAACTGTTGCGATCCCCTATACTTCTGGGTTATCACTACACAATTTGAGCATAATAAGTATTTTACTGAAGATCTTAAGGAACACTCCATTGTGCTAGATGCTATCACAAAACAACTTGATGATATTAGTAGAGAAGTTTGCAATCTCGAATCCAAGTATGCTTTTGCTGAAAGTTTGCTAGGAAAAATATCCGATGCACAAGCTACCTTAGTAAATCAAATGGCTGCTAAACTAATCTCATTAGAAGATAAAAGTGATGAAGATCTTAAAATGATTGGTGTTTCTTCTATTGATTCCTTGTTTAGTGATGTTAATATTGATGAAAAAGGGACTGGAGAAGAGTCAACTTTAGGTAGAAGGCATCCCAATATTTCAGAGGGTGAAAATCTTGTTGAGAAAATGATGAAAGTGGGTTTGGAGAGGTCAAAACTTTAGTTAGTGATGTGCCCACTCTTTTGGATTACAAAGACTTTAATTATGATAGTTGCTATTTGATTGATTGTATTTCTTTGTTGCAATCCATGATAAACTTACCCCATGCCTATGAACAAAATAAAGCTTTTACTAAACATATTGTTGATGCTATGATGAAAGCTCTTGAAGAAAAAATGGAATTAGAAGCTTCAATTCCTAGAAAATTGCATGATGAATGGGAACCTACTATCAAAGTTAAGATTAAATTTTTTGAGTGTTTTGCTTTGTGGGACTTGGGTGCTAGTGTTTCTACAATTCCGAAATCTTTATGTGATGTGCTTGGTCTTACTAATCTTGAAGAATGTTCTTTGAATTTGCACTTGACAAATCCTACTATTAAAAAGCCTATGAGAAGAATTAGTGATGTTCTTATTCTTGCAAATATGGATTATGTGCCCATAGATTTTATTGTTCTTGATATTGAATGCAATCCATCTTGTCCAATTATTCTTGGTAGACCGTTTTTACGCACTATCGGTGCCGTGATTGATATGAAAGAAGGCAATATTAAGTTCCAAATTCCTTTGAGGAAGGGTATGAAACACTTTCCTAGAACTAGAATTAAGCCACCTTATGAATCAATCATGAGGGTATCTTATGGATCTCGAACCAAAGATGACAAAACTTAGATCCTTGCTTCATGCCTAGCTAAGGGCGTAAAACTATAGCGCTTGTTGGGAGGCAACCCAATGAATAAAATTTATTTTTGCTTTGTTCTTTCCGTTCTTGTGTGTTCGCACAATTATGATACTGTTATGATTGTGTGTTTCATGTTTTAATTAGTATTTGTTCCAAGTGAAGCCTTTAGGATCTTCTTGGGTGATTGTTGTTTGATCTTGCTAAAAAAACAGAAACTTTTACGCTCACAAAATTAATTTTGAGTTTTTAGGAGAGAGCGATAAAATACCCATTCCACTTGTAGTTGATCAATATACAAATTTCTCAGGCCGTCCTAATTTTTCAGAATTTTTGGAGTTACATAAGTATTCGAAACAGTCAGATTGCTACAAACTGTTATGTTTTGACAGATTCTGTTTCTTTGTGTTGTGTGCTTATTTTGATGGCTCTATGGTTTTCTTTGATGAGTTTTTGCCATAGAAAAGTTAGAATACAGTAGATATAATACAAAAACAAAATATGAATTGGTTTTATACAACACTTATAGTAGTGATTTATTATTCTTATACTAACGGATCTCACGAAGGTTTTGTTGAGATTTGTGTGATTGAAGTTTTCAAGTTTTGGTTATCTTACGATGGATGAAGGAAGGATGGAAGAGCCTAATCTTGGGGATGCCCCGGCATCCCAAGCTATTATCCAAGAATGAGCAACCAACTAGGATTGGGGATGCTCCTGAGTGGCATCCCCGCTTTCTTCCAACAACTATCAGTATTTTACTCGAGACTATATTTTTATTCATCATATGATATGTGTTTTTCTTGGAGCGTCTTGTATGATATGAGTCTTTGCTTGTTTTATTTTCTGTTTTAAGTAATCAATCCTTGCTGGACACACCTATTTGAGAGAGGCAAATTTATGTCAAGACTTGATAGAATTTCTCTCTATGCTTCACTTAAATTTTTATGAGCAATGGACTTGCTCTAGTGCTTCACTTATATCTTTTTTGAGCACGGTGTGCTTTAGTATTTTTGAAGAAATACTCTCTTGCTTCACTTAGATTTATTTGAGAGTTAGTAAAATTTTCAAGAAATTCTCTCTTGCTTCACTTAAATTAATTTGAGAGAAATAAAAATATATTATGCTCATGATCTTCACATATATTTGTTGGAGCTTGTCAAAAAGGCAACATATGAAAATTAGTCCCAAAGTGATAGATATCCAAGAAGGATATAATAAAAACTTTCATGAAGATCATTGGACAAAATAAATTTGATTCTTAGTAATAGTTTTGAGATATGATGATGTGATATGTGAGTCATCTTGATGAGTAATTATGCTTTAGTAAGAATATTGGTGTTAAGGTTTGTGATTCCCTATGCAAGTACGAAAGTCAATAGTCATGCAATGAAATTATATCCTACTTGTGGTGCATTATTCGGTGTTATTTATGCTTAATGCTTGCTTATGAGATTATTCGTTTCTTAGTTGGTCGCTTCCCAATCTTTTGCTAGCATTCATTTTGCACTAAGTATGATCACTACTTGTGCATCCAAAAACCTTTAACCCAGTTTTGCCACACGAGTCCACTATATCTACCTATATGTGGTATTCTTTTGCCGTGATAATCAAATTTGCATGTTCCATCTCTAATTTTCAAAATAAACTTCTCTTTTGTGTGTTTGTTTCGCTCGGAGTGGTGAGGGGTGGCTAATATTTTCCATGCTAGACATGTTATTCTCAAGATGAGTGTTTATTCACTTGTCATTGCACGACAGTAAGGCAAAGGTATTAGGGATGTCCAGTCCCGAAATGCAAAAAAATTGAATTTACTTTATGTTGTCAAATAATAAATTCCTTGGAAAGTGTTGGTATGGAGGGCAACCGTGGATACGGCTAGCCATGGAAAGTGAAAGTATGGTGGAAAAAGGAATAAACTTTATTTCCCTATGATATATCTATGCATGTAAAGTATTGGGAACTCTCTAAGTCGTCATCGTTGGTGGGATGGATACACCTACCAAAATGTTTTTATCTCTAAGTTTTTCACTTTGAGCTCTGACACCTCTACAAATCCCTACTTCCCTCTACGAATGGCCTTTCTTTTACTTTATGCAATTTTTATTTTGAGTCTCCATCTTCTCTTATAAAAGCACCAACTAGGAGGCAATATGATCATACTTAAGTATTGGGTGTAGCTAATATTCGAGTGTGTTTCATGAATGGATCAATGTTTGAGCATGATGGGCTAGGAATAGCTTATTTTAGCGTTAAGATTTTGAAAGACTTGGTTGCTTGTTGATATGCTTGAGTATCTAAATTATTATGTCAAAACTAGACTATTGCTTTGAATCACATAAAAGTCCAAATGTCCATGCTGTAAATAAAGAATATGATATGACATGTTAAACAACACTCCACATAAAAAATTCTGTTTTTATCACTTACCTACTCGAGGACGAGTAAGAGTTAAGCTTGGGGATGCTGATACGTCTCCAACATATCTATACTTTTTGATTGTTCCATGTTGTTATATTATAAATCTTGGATGTTTTATAATCATTTTATAGTCATTTTATATCATTTTTGGGTACTAACCTATTGACATAGTGCCAAGTGCCACTTTCGGTTTTTCTGTGTTTTTTACATCACAGAAAATTAATATCAGACGGAGTCCAAATGCCATGAAACTTTACGGAGATTTTTTATGGACAAGAAGGAACATGTTGGGCCCTGGTTGCACCTGGGGGGAGTCCCGAGGAGGGGACAACCCACCAGGGTGCGCCAGGAGGCCCAGGCGTGCCCTGGTGGGTTGTGCCCACCTCGGGTGCCCCCGGACCACCTCTTTGCTCTATAAATACCCCAAAAATACCAGAACACTAGGGGAGTCGATGAAATATTCATCCAGCCGCCGCAGAGTCCAGAACCACCAGATCCAATCTAGACACCATCTCGGATGGGGTTCACCACCTCCATTGGTGCCTCTCCGATGATGCGTGAGTAGTTCTTTGTAGACCTTCGGGTCCGTAGTTAGTAGCTAGATGGCTTCATCTCTCTCTCTTTATTCTCAATACAATGGTCTCTTAGAGATCCATATGATGTAACTCTTTTTGCGGTGTGTTTGTTGGGATCTGATGAACTTTGAGTTTATGACCAGTCATATCTTTTTATATCCATGAAAGTTATTTGAGTTTCTTTGATCACTTATATGCATGATCTCTTATAGCCTCGTATTTCTTCTCTGATATTTGGGTTTTGCTTGGCCAATTTGATCTATTTATATTGCAATGGGGAGAGGTGCCCGGTAGTGGGTTCGATCTTACGGTGCTTGATCCCAGTGAAAGAAAGGGAACCGACACATATGTATCATTGCTACTATGGATAAAAAGATGGGATCTATATCTATGCAATAGATAAATGGATCTTGTCTACATCATGTCATCGTACTTATTGCATTACTCCGTTTTTCCATGAACTTAATACACTAGATGCATGCTGGATAGTGGTCGATGTGTGGAGTAATAGTAGTAGATGCAGGAAGGAGTCGGTCTACTAATCTTGGACGTGATGCCTATGTAATGATCATTGCCTGGATATCGTCACAATTATTTGAGGTTCTATCAATTGCCCAACAGTAATTTGTTTACCCACCCTTTGCTATCTTTCTCGAGAGAAGCCACTAGTGAAACCTACGGCCCCTGGGTCTTCTTTCTCATATATTTGCTTGCAATCTACTTTTCCTTTGAATTTTTATTCAGATATATTAAACCAAAAATACAAAAATACTTTGCTGCACTTTACTTTATTTGCGTTTTATTATTTCAATCTACTACAAATTTCTGGCATCGTTACCCGAAAGGGATTGACAACCCCTTTAACACGTCGGGTTGCGAGGTGTTGTTATTTGTGTGCAGGTGCTGTTTACGTTGTGTTGCTTGGTTCTCCTACTGGTTCGATAACCTTGGTTTCTTCACTAAGAGAAATACCTACCGTCACTGTGATGCATCATCCCTTCCTCTTTGGGGAAATACCGAAGTAGTCCTAGCAGACAGGAGCTTTTCTGGCGCTATAGTCAGAGAGCAATCACGCACCAACCCCTTTTGGGGCTGGCCCGTCCCTCTCTTGGCCCATTAGGCCCATATATAGGGCCGACCCTAGGGCGGCGAACGGGGTGGCCGCCCCGGCCCCCCCAAAGTCAGGGCCCCCTCCTAGGTATGTGTACGTAGCATACAGGAGCTATACGTCCAGAGTTCGAGTGATTTCTTTTTTCAATCAAAGCCCACCAGCGCCTCAGCCTCTCGCCTTGCCTGCTGCTAGGGCCTAGGAAAGAAAAGTTAGAGATAATGGGCCGGCCCATGTGTGCGCATACAGGAAAGGGACGTGGAGAGGAAAGGAATCTATCAATCCCTGATTTCCTCCTGTTGGTTCGGATTGGTCGTTCCCTACCCTTTCGCCTGTTCGTCTATGCCTCTGGAGTCCCGATGAACGACTACGCCAGGTACGTTTGCCCGCCCCTCTGCCCCTGCCGCTTCTTCTTTCTGACTATTTTTTCTAATGCCAATTCCCCAATTCTATCTCGATCGGACAGGTTAACACGAAATTGTTGTCGGGCGCTCGAATCATTGTGCACACATAGTCAGATTTACAAAGAAAGAGAAGGTACTATACTACTATGCGTCTATTCCCTAGCAGTTTTTTTTCATGATATGAGATGAAAATCTTCTATAATTAATCTAATATCTCCATAGCTTTGTGCTAATTTTAAAAGTTAATTCCTCATTTCAATTGCAGCATGACCATGTCCGATTCAGGTAGAAAGTATCCATCCAGAAGTGAAAAAAGGAAGAAGGTAGATTAGATGAAAGGAGCATTGAGAGGGTCCCTTTTAAATATTATAAGAGTGATACAAGCACTTCAAGAAATCCGGACGAGTTGCCAATTGTTCTTGCAGAAGACCGAACTAATGCCGATTAGGAGGATGCTGGTCATACTCCTACAGAAGACAATGTTGACATCAACATGGATGATACCAATGTGAGTGATCATGAGCCCATATTTAATTCATCTATGACATAATATGTTAATGTTGATGAGGAACCGATTGTTACTGTGGATATCTACGATCCAAGTAATTGGGGTAATCTTGATAACAAAGCAAGGGACATATTAGTGGAAAAGGGGCCTAAAAGGAAAGAAGAAAACACTAAATATCATTTGGATGAAAATTCAAGACATTTTTTGTATAGCGATTACTCAAGAAAAATGAGTAACTGTGAGGTGCGTGATAGAAAATGGTTAGTTTTTCCAAAGCATGCAAAACATTTTTTGTATAGCTAGAAGTTTTTCAAAGTTGAAATTGTTGAAGAACTACCTGAGATCGACAATGTCGCAAGAGAGGTTAAATGGTTTGGCAACTTTATGCGCCAAGAAGAAGTTGGTTGAATAAACAAATATTTATACTACCATTAGCGATTCTGCATCACAAAATGTTAGGAGAAAATTTTGAACCTAATATATAATACATTATTTGATATACACACTAATTTGGAATGCACTTAATAGTTTTCTTTGATACAAATTTACATCTTCCACGAAGGGCCCCAGATTGTAGTTTTGCCCTGGGCCCCTGAAATCTCAGGACCGGCCCTCCCATATAGCTTGCCGGGGGTTGCCCGGAACCCCTTCCGGTGATCCGATACCTACCCGGTACCCCCGGAACACTTCCGGTGTCCAAATACTATCATCCTATATATATGAATCTTTACCTCTCGACCATTTCGAGACTCCTCGTCATGTCCGTGATCTCATCCGGGACTCTGAACAACATTCGGTCACCAAATCACATAACTCATATAATACAAAATCGTCATCGAACGTTAAGCGTGCGGACCCTACAGGTTCGAGAACTATGTAGACATGGCCGAGACACCTCTCTGATCAATAACTAACAGCGGAACATGGATGCTCATATTGGTTCCCACATATTCTACGAAGATCTTTATCGGTTGTACCGTAATGACAACATACGTTAGTCCCTTTGTAATCGGTATGTTACTTGCCCGAGATTCGATCGTCGGTATCTTCATACCTAGTTGATAACCCACAAGTATAGGGCATCACAACAGTTTTCGAGGGTAGAGTATTCAACCCAAATTTATTGATTCGACACAAGGGGAGCCAAAGAATATTCTCAAGTATTAGCAAGTGAGTTGTCAATTTAACCACAACAGGAAAACTTAATATATGCAACAAAGTATTTAGTAGCAAAGTAATATGGAAGTAGCGGTAACGGTGGCAAAGGTAATAGTAGTAGTTTTGTAGTAATCGTAACAGTGGCAACGGAAAAGTAACTAAGAGAAGATCAATATATGAAAAGCTCGTAGGCAATGGATCAGTGATGGATAATTATGTCGGATGCGATTCCTCATGCAACAGTTATAACATAGGGTGACACAGAACTAGCTCCAGTTCATCAATGTAATGTAGGCATGTATTCTGAATATAGTCATACGTGCTTATGGAAAATAACTTGCATGACATCTTTTGTCCTACCCTCCCGTGGCAGCGGGGTCCTATTGGAAACTAAGGGATATTAAGCCCTCCTTTTAATAGAGTATCGGACCAAAGCATTAACACTTAGTGAATACATGAACTCCTCAAACTACGGTCATCACCGGTAAGTATCCCGATTACCGTCACTTCGGGGTTAACGGATCATAACACATAATAGGTGACTATTGACTTGCAAGATAGGATCAAGAACTCACATATATTCATGAAAACATAATTGGTTCAGATCTGAAATCATGGCACTTGGGCCCTAGTGACAAGCATTAAGCATATCAAAGTCATAGCAACATCAATCTCAAAACATAATGGATACTAGGGATCAAACCCTAATGAAACTAACTCAATTACATGATAAATCTCATCCAACCCATTACCGTCTAGCAAGCCTACAATAGAATTACTCACGCACGACGGTGAGCATCATGAAATTGGTGATGGAGGAAGGTCGATGATGACGATGGCGACGGATTCCCCTCTCCGGATCCCCGAACGGACTCCAGATCAGCCCTCCAGAGAGAGATTAGGGCTTGGCGGCGGCTCCGTATCGTAAAACGCGATGAATCCTTCTCTCTGATTTTTTTCTCTCCGAACATGAATATATAGAGTTGGAGTTGAGGTCGGTGGAGCCTCAGGGGGCCCACGAGACAGGGGGCACGCCCCAGGGCGTGGGCACCCCCCACCCTCGTGGACAGGGTGTGGGCCCCCTTGCGTTGATTCTTTCGCCAGTATTTTTTATATATTCCAAAAATATTCTCCATTGATTTTCAGGTCATTCCGAGAACTTTTATTTCTGCACAAAAATAACACCATGCCACTTCTGCTGAAAACAGCGTCAGTCCGGGTTAGTTCCATTTAAATCATGCAAGTTAGAGTCCAAAACAAGGGAAAAAGTGTTTGGAAAAGTAGATACGATGGAGACGTATCAACTCCCCCAAGCTTAAACCTTTGCTTGTCTTCAAGCAATTCAGTTGACAGACTAAAAGTGATAAAGAAAAACTTTTACAAACTCTGTTGGCTCTTGTTGTTGTAAATATGTAAAGCCAGCATTCAAGTTTTCAGCAAAGATTATGAACTAACCATATTCACAATAACATTTAGGTCTCATGTTTACTCATATCAACACCATAATCAACTAGCGAGCAATAATAAATCTCGGATGACAACACTTTCTCAAAACAATCATAATATGATATAACAAGATGGTATCTCGCTAGCCCTTTCTGAGACCGCAAAACATAAATGCAGAGCACCTCTAAAGATCAAGGGCTGTCTGGAAATTGTAATTCATGGTAAAATAGATCTAGTCACTGTCATACTCAATGTAAACTAATAGTAATGCTTGCAAATGACAGCGGTGCTCTCCAACTGATGCTTTTTAATAACAGGATGATGACTCAACATAAAAGTAAATGGATAGGCCCTTCTCAAAGGGAAGCATGGATTTGTAGATGTGCCAGAGCTTGATTTTTGAAATAGAGATGAATACTATTTTGAGTGGTATACTTTTATTGTCAACATAACAATTGAGAGATATCGATATCTTCCATGCTACACACATTATAGGCGGTTCCCAAGCAGAATGGTAAAGTTTATACTCCCCCACCACCAACAAGCATCAATCCATGGCTTGCCCGAAACAACGGGTGCCTCCAACTAACAACAATCCCGGGAGAGTTTTGTTTGCAATTATTTTGATTTGGTTTGATCATGGGACTGGGCATCCCGGTTGTCGGTGGAAACGACACCTATGGAATCACTGGGATCCCTTCTACGGTTGGCGGGTGCGGGGTTGTGCAAAGAGCGGGTCTGGCGGTCAGCACAAGGATCGTTTACCCAGGTTCGGGCGGCAGAGACGCGTAATACCCTAGTCCTGCTTTGATGTATATTTGAGTGTTCTTGAGTTCTTGAACTAGCTACGGTGTGTGTCTAGTTCCAAAGATCTGACCCCCCTCCAGTACGCCTTGGGCCTCCTTTTATAGACAAAAGGGGTTGCCACAATGGCACATAGGAGGTGGAAAGGTGTATAGTGGCTGAGTCTATCCTCTGGCACCGTCGGACAAACACATTTAATGCGCTGTCGACGTGCTCCTCTTGCTTTATCGGGGACGACAAGGAATCTCGTCCCAGTTGTCGCTGCCTCACCTGGCTCTGACGCGCGTCCGAGCTGACGAGGTGTTGTAGCGCCACGTTTGATGGCTGCTTGTAACGCCCTCGATGCGGCTATATCTCCCACGTGTCGAAGCATGACTTAGAGGCATAACCGCATTGAAAGCAATATTGCAAGTGAGGTAATCTTCACACAACCCATGTAATACATAAGGGAAAAGATACATAGTTGGCTTACAATCGCCACTTCACACAATACATGAATAAAGCATTACATCACCCAATACAATCAAGGTCCGACTACGGAACCAAAATAAAAGAAGACTACCCCAAATGCTACACAGATCCCCGATCGACCCCAACTCGGCTCCACTACTGATCAACTGGAACGAAACAACACAAAGGACAAGATCTTCATCGAGCTCCTCCTGAGCTTGGTTGTGTCACCTGCTCGGTTCAATGGCACCTGCAAGCTGGTTTTGGAAGTATCTGTGAGTCACGGGGACTCAGCAATCTCACACCCTCGTGATCAAGACTATTTACGCTTATGGGTAAGGTAAAGGTATGAGGTGGAGCTGCAGCAAGCAACTAGCATATATGGTGGCTAACATACGCAAATGAGAGCGAGAAGAGAAGGCAAAAGCACGGTCCAACAACTATGATCAAGAAGTGATCCTAGAACAACCTACGTCAAGCATTACTCCAACACCGTGTTCACTTCCTGGACCCCGCCGAGAAGAGACCATCACGGTAACACACGCGGTTGATGTATTTTAATTACGGTCAACTTCAGGTTTTCTACAACCAGACATTAACAAATTCCCATCTGCCCATAACCGCGGGCACGGCTTTCGAAAGTTCAAATCCCTGCAGGGGTGTCCCAACGTAGTCCATCACAAGCTCTCATGGTCAACGAAGGATATTATTTCTAGCGGGAAGACCCGATCAGACTCGGAATCCCGGTTACAAGACATTCGACAAGGTAAAACAAGACCAGCAAAGCCGCCCGAATGTGCCGACAAATCCCGATAGGAGCTGCACATATCTCGTTCTCAGGGCACACTCAGATGAGACTAGCTACGAGTAAAACCAACCCTCAAGTTTCCCCGAGGTGGCCCCGCAGGCAGCTCAGTTCGTACCAACACTCAGAGGAGCACTGGCCCGGGGGGGGGGGGTATAATAAAGATGACCCTTGGGCAGGCCTACCCAAGGGAAAGAAAAGGCTAGGTGGCAAACTGTAAAACCAATGTTGGGCCTTGCTGGAGGAGTTTTATTCAAGGCGAACTGTCAAGGGGTTCCCATTATAACCCAACCGCGTAAGGAACGCAAAATCCGGGAACATAACACCGATATGACGGAAAACTAGGGCGGCAAGAGTGGAACAAAACACCAGGCATAAGGCCGAGCCTTCCACCCTTTACCAAGTATATAGATGCATTAATTAAATAAGAGATATTGTGATATCCTAACAAATAAACATGTTCCAACAAGGAACAACATATCCATGTTCCAACAAGGAACAAACTTCATCTTCACCTACAACTAACAATGCTATAAGAGGGTCTGAGCAAAGCGGTAACATAGCCAAACAATGGTTTGCTAGGACAAGGTGGGTTAGAGGCTTGGCTTAAGAATATGGGAGGCATGATAAGAAAGTGGTAGGTATCGCAGCATAGGCATAGCAAAAGAGCGAGCAACTAGCAAGCAAAGATAGAAGTGATTTGGAGGGTATGGTCATCTTGCCTGAGATCCCGCAAGGAAGAAGAACGAGTCCATGAAGAAGACAAACAAACATAGTCGAATGAATCCTCACAACACGATGTTATCGGAACCAACCCGAAGAAGCAACACCGGAAAGAAGCACACAACATAGTAAACAAACATCACATAATCATGGCACGATGCGCAAACAAGTATGATGCATGTCCGGTTTAAAGAGGCATGGCATGGCAAAATGCACAAACAACCCTACAAATTAAGTGGAGCTCAATATGCAACTCCACTGCATATTGACGAAACACCACGTGACTTATTTAGTTCGATCTTGTTTATGTACTCAACAATATTAAATGTTGGTAAACATGGCAAGAGGTGGAGCATATGAAAACTACCTATCTAGGCAAATTTAAATGAGGCCGGAACAACAAAACAACAAATCCGGAAACTCCTCATGTGCATATTTTAGGTTTGGTACTGTTCTGCCCTAAACATAATTTTAGAGTTGTTAAACATGCTAGATGAGTGCATCATGTTAAACTAGGCATTTTTCTACCCCAAATGCATATAAAATTTATTAAATTTGGAGCTACGGTTATTTAGTTATGAATTAAAGCATTTTAACATGACATAGGAGCAAATTAATGCAAACAGCAGTTTAAACATTCTAAACATGCATGAAAATGCATAATGTGAAACTAGATGAAATTCTAAGCATTTTACATATATAAAACATTTTAATCCGATGCACGGTTATGTAAATATGAGCAATGTAAGATGATGGCATTCCCTGTAAATATGCAAAAGAAAATTAAAACAACATGGAACACGAGCTGGTCCAACCACTCTCAGTGACGAGAGGGCCCATGGTGCTGAGATGGCAGGAGTGTGGGTGTGGAGAGGGGTGTGTGTGGACAGAGAGAATGACGAGTGGGGTCTCACTGTCATAGAGGCCAAAATGGTAAAAATTGGGCAGTTCACAACTGGTCCGATGGGGATTCGAACCTGGGTTTGTAAGGTAACTGGGAGAGGTTTCAACCACTGCGCTAGGATCAGGTGGGTTAGATAAGGGTGCGGCCGAGCTGCTCTTAAACAGTTAGGTGCCCTGGCTTGGCTTCTTCTATGGAAACAGAGGAGATGGCATCGTCGCCGGCGAGCAACGGCGGCACGGCAGGACTCCATATGCGGCGGCGGGCGTGCGGGAAAGGAGTAGCAGTGCTGATCCAAGGGCGTGTGAAGGCTAGGAGCGGCGGGGCGCTCAAGTTTGAGCTCGACTCGGCTCGGGCATGCGGTCGCGCGCAGTGGCAGGGAAGGGAAACGCGGCGAGGCGGCGGGTTCTTGCGTTCGAGCACGGGCGTAGGTACGGCGACAACGCGACACGGGGCAAAGAGGGGGTTGTGCTCGAGTTCGAGCATGCGTGTGCAAAGCTGCAGTTGCGGGAGCCCAAGGACGAGCTAGTGCTTGACTCGGGCCGTCTCGACGCTGCCGAACTGAGGCGATGGCGAGCAGGAATGCAGGATTGCGGGCGAGGCATGTGGATGCACGTGCGTGCGAGGAAACTGGCAAGGACGCGAGCATAGCGTGGAGTGCGTGTGCAAGAACAAGAGCGCGCAAGACAGAATACTTCAACTACACCCAAAAATTCAGAGATCGTCGGAGCATCGAGATCATGGCGGAGGCGCGACCCTAGCATCTCCTACGGGGATCATCCAGCATCGAGAAGGATAAGGGAGGAAGCCGGGTATACCTCCTTACCCTAGGACGAGAAAATGTGGCCGGCGATGGAGGGAGGTGTCGACAGTGGGTCGACGAACTTGGCGCAAACTTCTGTCCGAGATGCAGAGGAAGAAGGGGACGTCATGGAAGGAGTTCTCGGCCGCGGATCGGCGTTAGGATGGAACCAGGGCGGCATTCACGATCGCTTGGATGAAGGAGGGGAGGCCGCGGAGGAGGGTTAGGCCGGCGGTGAGGTCGTGACCGAACCGGCCATGGAGTGGGCGGCGGTGGAAGCGATGCATGTGTGTCCCCTTACCTGTGGCGGCGACGCGGAGGAGAGGGAGGAGAGGAAGGGGAAACCCTAGGGTGTGGTTGGGGTCTTATGGAAGGGGGAGAAGACGGCGCGACCTCGGTGTCCGTGGAGCTCACGGCGCGAGCGCGAGTGCTCTGTCTCTGGAACAGAGACGGCGACGCAACGGGGCAGGTGGCCGTGAACATAGTTGGGCCAGGTGGGCTGCGCTGAAGCTGCTGCTAGGCTTGGTTGGGCTGCGGGTGATGGGAAAAGGCCCAAGTGGCTGCACTGGGAGGGCTTTCCCTTTTCTTCTTAATTTTGTAAATTTGAAATTCGCAGCTTAAGAAAAGGAAAAGGCCAGGGAGGTAGGAGATGAATTTGGCAGATATAAGAGTATCCTCATGCTCCAGGAATTATTCTCTATTGGATAAAATTCCTTTGGACATTTTTAGAGGTAGAAAAATAATTCAAGTTTGAATTAAATTCAAACTTGAGCCATTTTTGAACCCAACCAAAACACTTCCAAAAGACCTGAAAATTGGAGTAGGTGGTCTTGGCATTATTTAGGAACTATAGGGAAAGGTCGAACATTTCCCGAACAGGAAAAATGTCACAAGAGAAAGGATGGAATAAGAAGAAAGGAGAAGTAGAGGATCATGCAATAGTTCATGGGTGGAGAAGAAGATGAAGAGAAGGAGTTGCAATGCACATGATGCTCATGGCAACAACATGAATGACCAAATGCAATATGACAAGAGGTAGACATGGCAATGCAATATAACCAATGATGAACATGATGCAAGAAGCAAAACAAATAATATGACAAGGCACTCAACAGCGAATAACTAGAGGACACCTGGCACATCGGTCTCGGGGCGTTACATTGCTGGGCTGGCGTGGTGGCGGAGCCTTCACGAAGATCTGTATGCCACCATGCAGGTGCTTGTTGAGTAGGTGTGGAGGCCGCATGCTGCCACGTAGACGCCTGCCCAACTGGTTGAGCTAGCAGCTGCATGGGAGCGGCGGTGGGGTCTTGGCAGACATGGGCCTGGCTGCGGCCCCGCAGATGTCCCCGACAAGGGTCTTGCCGGGGGCCCGACGAGGGTCTTGCCGTGGCACCGTGGTTGTCCCCGGCAAGGATCTTTCCGGGGGTCTCATGGATTTCCTTGGCAAGGATCTTGCCAAGGATCGTCGTCTTCTGGTTCTCATCTGATCTTGTGTATTTGTGATCTCCACAAAGATCTGCATGCCACCATGGAGGTGCCTCCCGAGCCTTGGTTCCGATGTGGTTGATGGCGTTGGAACCCCTTGGCTCAAGGGCGGTGCACTCTGCTGGCATTGGGCAAGTTGCCCCGGCAAGGGTCTTGTCGGGGGAGTCCACTTTGCTCCCTTGCTCTTTGTGTCTCTGGTCTTGGCGTTGCTTCGGTTGTCTTGTGCTCTGATAACCCACAAGTATAGCGGATCGCAATAGTTTTCGATAAGTAAGAGTGTCGAACCCAACGAGGAACTAAAGGTAGAACAAATATTCCCTCAAGTTCTATCGACCATCGATACAACTCTACGCACGCTTGACGTTCGCTTTACCTAGAACAAGTATGAAACTAGAAGTACTTTGTAGGTGTTGTTGGATAGGTTTGCAAGATAATAAAGAGTACGTAAATAAAAAGTAGGGGCTGTTTAGATAAAGAAACAATAAAGTAAATATAGCGAGTGTGGAAAAGTGGTGGTAGGAGTTGTGAAATTGCCCCTAAGCAATTGACTACTTTACTAGACTGATAGCAAGTATTATGTGGGAGAGGCCACTGCTAGCATGTCATCCCTGACTTGGAATTCTATGCACTTATGATTGGAACTATTAGAAAGCATCCGCAACTACTAATGTTCATTAAGGTAAAACCCAACCATAGCATTAAGATATATTGGTCCCCCTTCAATCCCGTATGCATCCATTTCTATGCTAGGTTGAAGCTTCTGTCACTCTTGCCCTCCAATACATAGTCCTATCAACATACAACTAACCCTATGGTGTGATCCACGCGCGTGCTCATATGATGGGCACCAAAGGACAGCAACATAACCACAAGCAAACTAAATCAATCATAGCAATTCATCAACCACCAATAGGACAACGAAAATCTACTCAGACATCATAGGATGGCAACACATCATTGGATAATAATATGAAGCATAAAGCACCATGTTCAAGTAGAGGGTACAACGGGTTGCGGGAGAGTGGACTGCTGTAGATAGAGGGGGGAAGGTGATGGATATGTTGGTGAAGATGGCGGAGGTGTTGGTGTAGATCGCGGTGATGATGATGATGGCCACAGCAGCGTTCCGGCGTCATCGGAAGAGAAGGGGAGAGGGGGCCCCTTCGTCTTCTTCTTCCTTGACCTCCTCCCTAGATGGGAGAAGGGTTTCCCCTCTGGTCCTTGGCCTCCATGGCATGGGAGGGGCGAGAGCCCCTCCGAGATTGGATCTGTCTCTCTGTCTCTCTCTGTTTCTGCGTTCTGTTCTGGCTCTGTTTCACCGTTTCGTATATATATGGAGATCCGTAACTCCGATTGGCCTGAAACCTTCGCCGTGATTTTTTTTCCGAATATTAGCTTTCTTGCGGAAAAAGAAGAGCGTCAACCGCCTTACGGTGGGCTCACGAGGGTAGGGGCGTGCCCTAGGGGGGTGGCGCCCCCTGCCTCGTGACCACTGGTTCTTGTTGATTCTCCTTCCGAATTTTCCATATTTTCCAAAAATAAGCTCCGTCCGTTTTTATCCCATTTGGACTCCGTTTGATATGGATATTCTGAGAAACCAAAAACATGCAACAGACAGGAACTGGCACTGGGCACTGGATCAATATGTTAGTCCCAAAAATAATATTAAAAATTGCCAAAAACTATATGAAAGTTGAATAATATTGGCATGGAACAATAAAAAATTATAGATACGACGGAGATGTATCAGCATCCCCAAGCTTAATTCCTGCTCGTCCTCGAGTAGGTAAATGATAAAAAAAGATAATTTTTGATGTGGAATGCTACCTAGCATAATCTTGATCAAATGTATAATCATGGCATGAATATTAAGACACGAGTGATTCAAAGCAATAATCTATCCTTTGACATAAAAACAATAATACTTCAAGCCTACTAATAAAGCAATCATGTCTTTTCAAAATAACATGGCCAAAGAAAGTTATCCCTACAAAATCATATAGTCTGGCTATGCTCCATCTTCACCACACAAAATATTCACATCAGGCACAACCCCGATGACAAGCCAAGCAATTGTTTCATACTTTTGATGTTCTCAAACCTTTTCAACTTTCACGCAATACATGAGCGTGAGCCATGGACATAGCACTATAGGTGGAATAGAATGGTGGTTGTGGAGAAGACAAAAAGGAGAAGATAGTCTCACATCAACTAGGCGTATCAACGGGCTATGGAGATGCCCATCAATAGATATCAATGTGAGTGAGTAGGGATTTCCATGCAACGGATGCACTAGAGCTATAAGTGTATGAAAGCTCAAACTGAAACTAAGTGGGTGTGCATCCAACTTGCTTGCTCATGAAGACCTTGGGCATTTGAGGAAGCCCACCATCGGAATATACACGCCAAGTTCTATAATGAAAACTCCCACTAGTATATGAAAGTGATAACTCAAGAGACTCTCTATATGAAGAACATGGTGCTACTTTGAAGAACAAGTGTGGTAAAAGGATAGTAGCACTGCCCCTTCTCTCTTTTTCTCTCATTTTTTTTTGTTTTCTCTTTTTTTGGGGCCTTCTCTTTTTTTGGCCTTTCTCTTTTTTTATTTTTTTATTTTATTTTTTCGCCCAGATTCTCATCCCGACTTGTGGGGGAATCATAGTCTCCATCATCCTTTCGTCATTGGGGCAATGCTCTAATAATGATGATCATCACACTTTTAATTACTTACACCTCGTATCCAGAACAAAGATATGACTCTATATGAATGCCTCCGACGGTGTACTGGGATGTGCAATGATCTAGCGTAGCAATGACATAAAAAACGGACAAGCCATGAAAACATCATGCTAGCTATCTTACGATCATGCAAAGCAATATGACAATAAATGCTCAAGTCATGTATATGATGGTGATGGAAGTTGCATGGCAATATATCTCAGAATGGCTATGGAAATGCCATGATAGGTAGGTATGGTGGCTGTTTTGAGGAAGATATAATGAGGTTTATGTGTGATAGAGCGTATCGTATCACGGGGTTTGGATGCACCGGCGAAGTTTGCACCAACTCTCGAGGTGAGAAAGGGCAATGCACGGTATCGAAGAGGCTAGCAATGATGGAAGGGTGAGAGTGCGTATAATCCATGGACTCAACATTAGTCATAAAGAACTCACATACTTATTGCAAAAATCTATTAGTCATCGAAACAAAGTACTACACGCATGCTCCTAGGGGGATAGATTGGTAGGAAAAGACCATCGCTCGTCCCCGACCGCCACTCATAAGGAAGACAATCAATAAACACCTCATGCTCCGACTTCGTTACATAACGGTTCACCATACGTGCATGCTACGGGACTTGCAAACCTCAACACAAGTATTTCTCAATTTCACAATTACTCAACTAGCACGACTCTAATGTCACCATCTTTATATTGCAAAACTATTGCAAGGAATCAAACATATCATATTCAGCGATCTACAAGTTTATATATGATTTTATGACTAACCATGTAAATGACCACTTCCTGTCATCTCTCTAAATAGATATAAGTGAAGCAAGAGAGTTTAATTCTTTCTAAAAAAGATATGGCCGTGCTCTAACAAATCTAAGTGAAGCAAAAGAGCATTCTACAAATGGCGGTTGTCTATGTAAAGAGAAACAGGCAATCCAAACTTCAAATGATATAAGTGAAGCACATGAAGCATTCTATAAAGCCATACTCAAAAGATATAAGTGAAGTGCAATGGGAATTCTATAAATCAACCAAGGACTATCTCATACCAGCATGGTGCATAAAATAAAAATGAAAACTAAATGCAAAAGATGCTCCAAGATTGCACATATCGCATGAACGAAACGAATCTGAAAACATACCGATACTTGTTGAAGAAAGAGGGGATGCCTTCCCAGCATCCCCAAGCTTAGATGCTTGATTCTCCTTGAATATTTACTTGGGGTGCCTCGGGCATCCCCAAGATTGAGCTCTTGCCTCTCTTCCTTCTTCTCACATCGAGACCTTCTCAATCATCGAACACTTCATCCACACAAAACTTCAACAGAAAACTCGGTAAGATCCCTTAGTATAATAAAGCAAATCACTACTCTAAGTACTGTTGCAAACCAATTCATTTTTTTTTGCATTGTGTCTACTGTAATATAACTTTTTCATGGCTTAATCTACTGATATAAATTGACAGTTTCATCAAAACAAGCAAACTATGCATCAAAAATAGAATCTGTCTAAAACAGAACAGTCTGTAATAATCTGAACATTCAACATACTTATGATACTTGAAAAATTCTACCAAAATTAGGAAAAATAAAAAATTTGTATAGGAAGACAGTGCAAAAATAATCAGAACCATTTGACGTTCCAGCTAAAAAAGTAAAATCGCGCACTACAGCCAAAGTTTCTGTCCTGCACCGTACAAACCATCAAGCAAATGTAAACATCCTAAAGGCAAACCTTGGCACATTATTTTTATAATACAATGGAATTGTACAAGGGGATAATTATTTTCATTGAAAAGTTTCTGTAATCAAGAGTCACAAAGTTCCCATGAGCAAGAACAAAGTCCAAGGCTAGCTCCCACTTCAACAATGCTTGTCTCTCTCACTTTCACTTTCCTTTTAGAAAAAGTTTTGGGTTCCCCTCTTTATTTTTGTTGTTTTAAAACTATATGAAAGCACTCAACAGAAATAAATGACTCTCTAAAACTTCCGGGTTGTCTCCCTGGCAGCGCTTTCTTTAAAGCCATTAAGTTAGGCATATAGTGCTCAAGTAATGGATCCACCCGGATCCCAAGGTATATCAAAGCCAATTTTAATTAACAATGATTTGTAATTTAGTGGTGAGCACAAGGTAACATATATCATGTAATGACAAAGTCTAACTCTCTTCCTATGCATCGGCATGTCATAAAAGAACAATTCATGCACACAAAGTAAAGGCCAATGCATAGTATAAATAGTTTCTTGCAATTTTACCGTGTTGGAAACATAGAGAGGTGGAGATATAGTTCCTCTCTCATAATAATTGCAAGTAGGAGCAGCAAGCACATGCATATTATATTCATCAAAATCATCATGTGCAATGGTAGAAGGCAACCCATCAATGTAATCTTTAATAAGTGCAAACTTCTCCGATATAGTGTAGTCGGGAGAATTTAAAAAGATAATAGGACTATCATGTGTGGGTGCAATAGCAACAATTTCATGTTTAACATAAGGAACTATAGCAAGTTCATCTCCATAAGCATAATTCATATTGGCATCTTGTCCACAAGCATAGCAAGCATCATCAAAAAGGGATATTTCAAGAGAATCAACGGGATCATAACAGTCATCATAGCAATCATCCTTCGGTAAGCACGAAGGGGAATTAAAAAATGTATGACTTGAAGAGTTACTCTCATTAGAAGGTGGGCACGGGTGATCAATCCGCTCTTCCTCCTTTTGTTCTTCACTCTCCTCATCATCTTTTTCATCCAATGAGCTCACAGTTTCATCAATTTCTTCTTCCATAGACTCCTGCAAAATATTAGTCTCTTCTTGGACAGCGGAGAATTCCTTAATATATTGTTTAACATAGGTATTAGAAGCATAATTATCATAGCAATATTTAATTATAGAAAAATTTTTAGATTTGTGAAAAGTAGCATCATACTTTTCAATCAAAGAAGCAATTTCATAAGCACCCTCAAAAGCAACAAATTCTTCAATTTGTTGAACATCATAGTAACTATAAACACCTTTAGCATAAGAAGATAAGATTCCATTATCAATGAACTCACATTGGTAGGGAAGGTGTTTCTTAGGGTTTTCAGAACAACAAGTAAAATCATATAATTCACATAAATTCCAAGCATAACATTGCAAACGTTGAATTTGACTCCATAATAATTTCCCTTTTTCAGATATACGGTGTCGCACATAACAAGCATGCTCATCTAAAGATTTGCCCTCAACTAAGCTAGTTGGGGTTTCGGCACGAGCACAAAGGGATCGAAGATGATCCAAGTAAAAAGCTTCAGCAGTGTGATAGATTTTGAGTGGTTCTTCAACCATTGGTTCAGTAGGTACAACTAATTTTTTTTGGTATTTTGCGTTTCCTACCCATAACTAAAGATAGAAAACAACTAAGAACAACAAATAAAAATTACTTAGTGATAAAGCAAACAAGAACACACGAGAATATTCACCCCACACTATTGCTCCCCGGCAACGGCGCCAGAAAAAGGTCTTGATAACCCACAAGTATAGGGGATCGCAACAGTTTTCGATAAGTAAGAGTGTCGAACCCAACGAGGAGCTAAAGGTAGAACAAATATTCCCTCAAGTTCTATCGACCACCAATACAAATCTACACACGCTTGACGTTCGCTTTACCTAGAACAAGTATGAAACTAAAAGTACTTTGTAGGTGTTGTTGGATAGGTTTGCAAGATAATAAAGAGTACGTAAATAAAAAGTAGGGGCTGTTTAGATAAAGAAACAATAAAGTAAATATAGAGAGTGTGGAAAAGTGGTGGTAGGAGTTGCGAAATTGCCCCTAAGCAATTGACTACTTTACTAGACTGATAGCAAGTATTATGTGGGAGAGGCCACTGCTAGCATGTCATCCCTGACTTGGAATTCTATGCACTTATGATTGGAACTATTAGCAAGCATCCGCAACTACTAATGTTCATTAAGGTAAAACCCAACCATAGCATTAAGATATATTGGTCCCCCTTCAATCCCGTATGCATCCATTTCTATGCTAGGTTGAAGCTTCTGTCACTCTTGCCCTCCAATACATAGTCCTATCAACATACAACTAACCCTATGGTGTGATCCACGCGTGCGCTCATATGATGGGCACCAAAGGACAGCAACATAACCACAAGCAAATTAAATCAATCATAGCAATTCATCAACCACCAATAGGACAACAAAAATCTACTCAGACATCATAGGATGGCAACACATCATTGGATAATAATATGAAGCATAAAGCACCATGTTCAAGTAGAGGGTACAGCGGGTTGCGGGAGAGTGGACCGCTGTAGATAGAGGGGGGAAGGTGATGGATATGTTGGTGAAGATGGCGGAGGTGTTGGTGTAGATCGCGATGATGATGATGATGGCCACAACAATGTTTCGGTGCCACCGGAAGAGAAGGGGAGATGGGGCCCCTTCGTCTTCTTCTTCCTTGACCTCCTCCCTAGATGGGAGAAGGGTTTCCCCTCTAGTCCTTGGCCTCCATGGCATGGGAGGCGCAAGAGCCCCTCCGAGATTGGATCTGTCTCTCTGTCTCTCTCTGTTTCTGCGTTCTGTTCTCGCTCTGTTTCACCGTTTCGTATATATATGGAGATCCGTAACTCCGATTGGCCTGAAACCTTCGCCGTGATTTTTTCCCGAATATTAGCTTTCTTGCGGGAAAAGAAGAGCGTCAACCGCCTTATGGTGGGCTCACGAGGGTAGGTGCGCGCCCTAGGGGGGGGCGCCCCTGCCTCGTGACCACCTCGGGCACTGGTTCGCGTTGATTTTCCTTCCGAATTTTCCATATTTTCCAAAAATAAGCTCCGTCCATTTTTATCCTGTTTGGACTCCGTTTGATATGGATATTCTGAGAAACCAAAAACATGCAACAGACAGGAACTGGCACTGGGCACTGGATCAATATGTTAGTCCCAAAAATAATATAAAAAATTGCCAAAAAGTATATGAAAGTTGAATAATATTGGCATAAAACAATCAAAAATTATAGATACGATGGAGACGTATCATGCTCCGGCTTCCCTCCTATGCCCTGCTCAGTGCGGCCGCAGGTGCGGCTCTGACTGCCCATGCGCAAGTAAAGGGGTGCAAAGGAGAGCCCCTACTTTGTACACCGACACCGGTTACCAGCCATTTTCTCGTGAGTGAGGAGCGGAGTCCACTCCTCTTGAGAATAACCCGCCTAGCATGGAAGATATAGACAGCCCTAGTTGATACATGAGCTATTCGAGCATATAAAACAAAATTTCATTTGAAGGTTTAGAGTTTGGCACATACAAATTTACTTGGAACGGCAGGTAAATACCGCATATAGGAAGCTATGGTGGACTCATATGGAATAACTTTGGGGTTTATGGAATTGGATGCACAAGCAGTATTCCCGCTTAGTACAAGTGAAGGCTAGAAAGAGACTCGGAAGCGACCAGCTAGAGAGCGACAACAGTCATGAACATGCATTAAAATTAACCAACACTGAATGCAAGCATGAGTAGGATATAATTCACCATGAACATAAATATCGTGGAGGCTATGTTGATTTTGTTTCAACTACATGCGTGAAAATGTGCCAAGTCAAGCCACTCGAATCGTTCAAAGGAGGATACCACCCTATCATACCACATCACAACCATTTTAATAGCATGTTGGCACGCAAGGTAAACCATTATAAACTCCTAGCTACTTAAGCATGGCATGAGCAACTATAATCTCTAATTGTTATTGCAAACATGTTTCATTCATAATAGGCTGAATCAGGAATGATGAACTAATCATATTTACAAAAACAAGAGTGGTCGAGTTCATACCAACTTTTCTCATCTCAATATCCATCATATATCGTCATTATTGCCTTTCACTTGCACAACCGAATAGTGTGGATAATAATAATAGTGCATGTGCATTGGACTAAGCTGGAATCTGCAAGCATTCAATATATAGGAGAAGACAAGGTAATATGCGCTTTTGGTTAGATCAACAATAATGCATATGCACTACAAAAAATACACTTCCGTGATGATACGTGTTTATCACAGTAGGTCGTGTTTTTTGTCATGCATGTACATCCATGACAATTTTATGAAAGAATCAAGATAGTCATACCTGTGCTGCCGTAGAAGTGTTCCATGACATTACCAAAATTATCATCACGGAAGTGTCCACTTCCATGACAATAAATCGCGTGTCAGAGAAGTGCCATCGTCAAGGGTGACCGACACGTGGCATCCACCATAACGGAACACCGTTAAGCTATCGGGCCGGGTTTTGGATCCGATAACCCGTTAATAGCCCCGACCAATGGGGATTTTCCACGTGTAAAATCATCATTGGCTGGAGGAGACACGTGTCAGGTCCACGTTAGCACATGTGTCACTCATCCAATGGGCGAGACGCGCCTATGATATGTTGACACGTGGACCGGCCCATCAAGTTTAAATGGGCCGGCCCAACCGAAGGCCCACAAGATTTTGCGGACCATAATGGGCCGGCCCAGCTAAAGGTCCACGAGATTTTGCGGACCATAATGGGCTGGCACAGCTAAAGGCCCACAAGATTTTGTGGGCCATAATGGGTCGGCCCAGATAAAGGCCCACAAGATTTTTGTGTGCCATAATGGGCCGGCCTAGGTAAAGGCCCACAAGATTCTTGCGGATCATAATGGGCCGGCCCAGCTAAAGGCCCACGAGATTTCGCCGACATTAATGGGCCGGCCCAGCTGTAGGCCCACAAGATTTTGAGGACCCTAGTAGGCCGGCCCATTAACTGGCTGCCATGTTTTGGGCCAAATACCGGCCCATATTTGATCCAGTCCATTAATGTCCTGCCATGCTCCGGGCCTAATAGTGTCCCATATGAGATCCGACCCGTTAAAAGCCTACCACGTTCTGGGCCAAATTATGGCCCAGATCAGGTCCGGCCCTTTAAGAGGCTTTGGGCTCAATTATGGCCCATATCAGATTCGGCCCGTCAACTAGACACTATGCTTTTGGGCCCACTTGCTAAAGGCCCACTTAGTAATTCAGCCTGATATTAGTTTTGGCCTGTTAAGGGCCCGTTTAACATTTCGACCCTATATTAATTTTGGCCTGTTAAAAGCCCGTCATATAGCCGGGCCTAAGTACGGACCGGTTTGCATCTGGCCTGCTCGCAGCCGATATCTGATTGGGCCAAACAAGGACTGAGACAATTTTGGCCTGTTAAAAGCCGTGATTTGATTCGCACAATCATGGGCCGGGGTTCATTTCGGGCTGCTGCCGACCCGTGAGCTGTTCGGCACGTTTCAGGCCCAACCTACATTGTGATTGCATGACGGTCCGATTATGTACCGTAATTTTACGGTTTGGCCGGTTTACTGCAAAGACAGGATATATATACAGTAAAATAACTGCAACATCGTGAATAAGAAAAAACCTAGACTATACAATAAAGAAATTACGATATATTACATCCACTGGGCATCAAAGTTCGCCACTATGATAATAAAGCACAAGCAGACAACAGATTACATACACTGGGCATCAAAGATCGCCACCAGTGCAAATAAACACACCGACAAAATAATATACAAAACCGACATCACTTCAATAGAGTTCAAGAAAGGTTAGACCTGCTGGGGAGCTGCATCTCAAGCAGCTAAGCAAGATGATGAGACTGCGCTTGTTCAACACTTATATCTTCCTCACTCTGAAAGATAAACAAGCAGACAGATGACATGTTTTGCACATAAAAGTATTAGTGCTGACAATTCATCACATTTCTTACTGACGAATAAAGTGACACAGTTTAAAATTGCATTAACACAATATGGTATTGTTCAGGTCAAGACATGGCAGGAAATGACATTGTGAAGGAGTTGGCAGCTTCACGACACCACTAGATTACAAATCAAGAACTCATAAGTATCAATGGTTAGTGTGCTGTCAATTTATACCATTTCAGATAGGCAAATAAAGAGACGGTTTAAATAATAGTAGAATGATATGACATTGTTCATAGTTAAGACATTGCAGAATATGACATTGTGCTGTAGTGGGTAGGTTCACCACACCACTGGATTACGGATGAAGAACAGAAGCATACATGCAGTGCAAAAGAAGATCACTTGCTCTGTATAGTTTAATTTACATGGTATGAAGAAGGAACTTGGTTGTACAACTGAAAACTTAAATTGAGAAAGGACACACTTTTGTTTATGAACTACATAATAAACTTTAAACAAGCAATTTGATGCAAACACCAAAAATAAACAGCTATTGCAGTCATGCCTAACCAAATATATACAACAAAGTTTGAAGGCTTGAGATGGACAAACTTACATTATTGGTGAAGACAGGATATATAAAGGCCTTGTCCATGCTGATGGGGGGGTGTAACACCCCGGATGTAACTTTCCCAATTTGTACTCCAACTCTTGCCGTTTCCGGCGTTAAGTTAATTATTTCCTCGGGTTCGGGTTTTTTCTCCGTGTGTTGTTGTCGTTGTCATGCATCTCATATCATGTCATCATGTGCATTGCATTTGCATACGTGTTCGTCTCTTGCATTCGAGCATTTTCCCCGTTGTCCGTTTTGCATTCCGGCTCTTCGTTCTCCTCCGGTGGTCATTTCTAGCTTTCTTTCGTGTGTGGGGATTAAACATTTCCAGATTGGACCGAGACTTTCCAAGCGGCCTTGGTTTACTACCGGTAGACCGCCTGTCAAGTTTCGTATCATTTGGACTTTGTTTGATACTCCAACGGTTAACCGAGGGACCGAAAAGGCCTCGTGTGTGTTGCAGCCCAACAGCCCTCAAATTTGGCCCAAAACCCACCTAAGCCTTCTCCATCATCTAGATCATTTGATCACGATCGCGTGGCCGAAAACCGCACATCATTTGGACTCTCCTAGCTCCCTCTATGCCTATTTAAAGACCCCCTCGAAAAATCCCGGATCCCCTCCTCCTCAAACCCTAGATCCAACCCACCGCGCCGTGCCGGACAAAAACCGCGCCGACGGACATTGTCCGCTCCGCCGCCAGCCATCCACGGATCGCCACGTGGCGCCGCGTCCCCTCTTCGCCGCCCCTCCGCCGCCGGCCAGCCAGGCCCGCGCGGGGCCCTCCCCGGCCCGCGCGCCCGCCACCGCCTGCCTTCCCGCGCCCGGCCGCGCGCACCGCCACCCGAGGCCATCGCCTCCGCCATCGCCATCGACGCCGGCAGCCGCCTCGCGCCGCGCCCCACCGTCGCCGCCGCTTCGCCGACAGCCACCACCGTCGCCAAGTCCGGCCACCACGGTCGCCGCTCCGCCCTCCTCTCGCCGGGATCCGACCCCGCCGCCCTCCGCCGTCCTCCTCATCGACTCCGGCGAGCTCCAAGCCGGCGGGCACTGTTCTGGCGAGATCAGGCCGCGCCTCGGATTCCGCGCCGGGTCAAACCCTAGATCCGGAGGTTGCATTTTTCTCTAAGTCCCAGAAATTCCGATCCAAGTGCTCATGTTCGCGGCTCCGTAACTTTGCATCCGTAGCTCCGATTCATGCATATAGCATATCAAAATGTTCATCGCAGAGAGTACATCATTTTATTCCATTTCATCATTTTCATTTGAGCTCATCTTGATGCCCGAAATGCTGTTAGAAGAGGGCTACTTGAGTTAATTGTCAGATCTGCTATTCCATTTTGCTTTTTGTCATTTTTGCCACGATTATTGTGTGCGTGCTATGCCCTGATGCTCTACATGTGTTTCGTTAAGGGTTTTGTCATCTTTCCAGAGGTGCAACCCATATTTTTTTTGATGTGTGTGGTGACTAGTGCAAGCTTGCAAAGTGGTGCACTTGCTAATTCTGTTTTCAGAGACTTGGTAATTTCACTAAGTCCTGGAGCTGTTTATCTCATGATGCCATATGTTCATGTTCTTTACTAGTGATCCGTGCCTCTTTTGAGGATGATCAGTAAGGATGTTTTGTTAACATTGTAGTGCTCTATCCATCCATGTCTTTGTTTGCAATTATGGAGCATCCTAGCATGAGTCAATCGAGCTCTACTTTTGCTACTTCGTAAATCTGGGCAGATTGTCAACTTGTTTGCAATTTTGCTGGTGATGTTGTAGTTGATCCGTGCATGCTATGCTTTTGTTCTTGCCATGTCTAGCTTGAATTTTGTGCCTTCTTGATAGGTGTATGCTTGTCTTGCCATGTATTGCACCATAGTGAGTGCATCGAGCTCGTGAACATGCCTACTTGAGTTATATTTCAGCATGTGTCAGTTTTCACTAAGTCTGAAAACTGATTGTGTTTTTGCTATGTTCACGTGCTTGCAATTGTATTTTCTGATCCCTTTTGGCTCAAGGTCACTAAGGGACTTTTGTTAAGATCTTTGAGTAGCTCCGGGACATGCTTTACTTTGCCATGATCAGGTTCTATAGCATGTAGTTTTGTTGCTCCGAAGAGGGCTACCTGATCTGAAATTCCAAACAAGTGTTGATTTCACTAAGTCTGAAATCTGTTTGTCATATGCATTTTTGCCGTGCTTGTTTGAACCTGTTAATGGATGATTTAGCCGTAGCTCAGTGCTAGACTTTTGTTAAGCATCTTGTGTGCATCCCTGCCATGTATTTTTTTGTCATGTTTGGTTGCCGTAGCATGTTCATTTCGTTGCATTTAGATGCCTACTTGCTATAAATCGCAGACCGGTGTCATATTTGAATCGCTTGCCATTTCCAAACTGTAACTCCGATTCCGGCGTTCTTTATATCGTTTTCAAGCGATTTCGTCTCATCTTTCTAGTGGCACACTTGGATTTCCATGTTGAGGCCAGGTTCATGCATTTCCTGTCATATCTTGCATTTTGCATCCCGCATCGCATCCCGCATAGCATATCATCTTTGCATCGTGTTGTTTGAGTTTGCACGTGGTTGATTGTATCCTTGTTGCTTGTTTGTCTTGTTTGGGTAGAGCCAGAAGACGAGTTCGCTAACGAGGAGCCCGTTGAGTTTGCGTTCGAGGATCCAGTCAACTCTGACTACTGCGCAGGCAAGATGATCATACCCTCGAAATCACTACTATCTTTGCTATGCTAGTTTGCTTGCTCTTTTGCTATGCCAATGCTATGATGCCTACCACTTGTTTTCAAGCCTCCCAAATTGCCATGTCAAACCTCTAACCCACCATGTCCTAGCAAACCGTTGATTGGCTATGTTACCGCTTTGCTCAGCCCCTCTTATAGCGTTGCTAGTTGCAGGTGAAGATTGAAGGCCGTTCCTTGTTGGAACATTTATTTTACTTATTGGGATATCATTATATTATCTTGTTATCTTACTACATCTATATACTTGGTAAAGGGTGGAAGGCTCGGCCTCTCGCCTAGTGTTTTGTTCCACTCTTGCCACCCTAGTTTCCGTCATATCGGTGTTATGTTCCCGGATTTTTGCGTTCCTTACGCGGTTGGGTTATAATGGGAACCCCTTGATATTTCACCTTGATTAAAGCTTTTCCAGCAATGCCCAACATTGGTCTTATCATTTGCCACCTAGCCTCTTTTTCCCTTGGGTTTCTGGAGCCCGAGGGTCATCTTATTTTAAACCCCCCCGGGCCAGTGCTCCTCTGAGTGTTGGTCCAAATAGAGCCACTTGCAGCGCCACCTCGGGGCAACTTGAGGGTTGGTTTTAGTTGTACGTAGTGTTCATCTGAGTGTGCCCTGAGAAAGAGATATGTGCAGCTCCTATCGGGATTTGTCGGCACATTCGGGCGGTGTTGCTGGTCTTGTTTTAACCTGTCGAAGTGTCTTGAATTACCGAGATACCGAGTCTGATCGGAATGTCTTGGGAGGAGGTCTACTCCTTCGTTGACTGTGAGAGCTTGTCATGGGCTAAGTTGGGACTTCCCTGCAGGGATTTGAACTTTCGAAAGCCGTGCCCGCGGTTATGGGCAGATGGGAATTTGTTAATGTCCGGTTGTAGATAACTTGAACCTTAACTTAATTAAAATGAATCAACTGAGTGTGTTACCGTGATGGCCTCTTCTCGGTGGAGTCCAGGAAGTGGACACGGTGTTGGAGTAATGTTTGCGCAGGTTGTTCTCTAGTTTCTCGCTTGTGCTTTGCCTCCTCTTCTCGCTCTCTTTTGCGGATAAGTTAGCCACTATACTTGCTAGTTGCTTGCTGCAGCTCCACTCATATTTTACCTTGCCTTACCTATAAGCTTAAATAGTCTTGATCGCGAGGGTGCGAGATTGCTGAGTCCCTGTGGCTCACAGATTACTATTACACCAGATGCAGGGCCTGATGATTCCGCTCCAGGAGATGCGTATGAGCTCAAGTGGGAGTTTGACGAAGACTCTCAACGTTACTATGTTTCCTTTCCCGATGATCAGTAGTGGTGCCCAGTTGGGGGTGATTGGGACCGGTGTCGCATGTTGGGTTCTCTTTTATTTTGGCGCCGTAGTCGGGCCATGAGTGTTTGGATGATGTAATGTTATTTATGCACTTGATTGGCGTGGTGAGTGTAAGCCAACTATGTTATCTCCCTTTATGATTTATATTACATGGGATGTTGTGAAGATTGCCTAACTTGCGACATATGCCTTCAATGCGATTATGCCTCTAAGTCGTGCCTCGACACGTGGGAGATATAGTCACATCGAGGGTGTTACAAGTTGGGATCAGAGCCTTCCCCGACCTTAGGAGCCCCATTGCTTGATCATTTTTAGCGACCGAGTTGTGTCTAGAAAAATGTTTTGAGTCTTTAGGAATTATATATCGGAGAGTTTAGGAATTCTTTTTACTTCCCAGTCTCCTCATCGCTCTGGTAAGGCATCCTGACGTAGAGTTTTGACTCTTCTCTTCTCAAATTTCACTAAATTTTTTTAGGATCACGCGGGTATCTTGGAATCGTTCCGATGGTTTTATGATGAGAACATTGTATTGGTGCCTCCTATCAGGGGTTTAGTGGAAGTGTCCCGGGGAGTTGAGCTCTGAGGTGTTGTCATCATAATTTTATCGTTGTAGTTCTGAAATACCTGAGTCTAGTACGCCGACATCGAAAATCTCTTTTATGCAGTTCGTTGGTGAGATAACCTCGACGCCACCTAGTACTGGGGCGGGAGTTCGGGAGTATCGCCATAACTTGTATAACGGATGCTTTTCGAAGGTTGAGGTAGATGGTTTCCGAAGGTTTCTTGGTTATGTGTTGAAGGATGGATACAACTGGATGTAGGATTTGCTAGTTTGGGTGAGATATTATGCTTCCCCTGTATCCCCAACACCCGATTGCATAACCGGAAAGGTTCGGGAGTTTCATAGGTGGGAATTCTAGTAGCTCTAGTTCTTCTTCCACGGATATTGGTTTGAGATTGGGATTTCTTACCGATTATTCGTTCTTGATCCGTACCTTGTTGAATTATTTCTCTACCTTAATTCTACGTGGCTTCTCAATTTATGGATATGTGACCATTTCAAGAGGAATGCATTCGTTCATTTTGTTCGGATGTGAAGACTATATGTTGCAATTTTCATTCCGTTGGATTCAGCTTCAATATTTATCTGTCAATGTGCTAATGGTGGTCAACCTCTTCAGGATGGCTCCTCCAACGCGCATGACTCCGAATCCTAATCCGCCACCACCTCCACCTCCTCCAGAGGCATGGCAAGCTGTGATGGCCGCAACCAATGCAAACACACAGTTGATCATGCAAATTCTTCAAGAGCACAATCAAGGCAACCAAGGGAATCAAGGCAGCAATCAGAGTCACTTTGCTACACTCAACCAGTTCCTTGCTAACGGGCCAAAGACTTTCAGCAATTGTGCTGAGGCAACCGATGCTGACGATTGGCTTGTGGATCTGTGTAAGCATTTCGAGTGCAGTAACGTCAGGCCTGAGGACTTTGTCAAGTTCGCTTCCTTCCAACTCAAAGATCAAGCTGCAGAATGGTTCCAGCAGTACAAGGACTCCAGAGGTGGACGTGTTATCACTTGGGATGATTTCCGTCGAGATTTCCGAGCTCATCATATTCCGCAGAGCATGGTTGAAAGCAAGCGTGAGGCATTCCGCAACCTAAAGCAAGGCTCTTTGTCTGTCTATGACTACAACAAGTTGTTCCAGAAGCTCGTCCGCTTTGCTAAGCAGGACGTCCCTGATGAGAAGAGCATGATATACCAGTTCAGGGGTGGCCTCAGAGAAGATATTCAGCTAGCTCTTGTTCTCTTTGAGCCCTTGAGATACGATGAGTTCTACAACATGGCACTGAAGCAAGAGGCTGCTCAGTTGAGGTGTGATGCTTCCAAGAAGCGAGCCAGTGATGTTACTCCTTCTTCCTCTACTCAAGTGGCCAAGCAGCAGAAGTATTGGCTTCCTCCTCCTCCGTTCCGTCAGCCGTATTAGCAGAAGAGCAAAGGTGGCAGTGGTTCTTCCCACCCACCCAACCCTGGCTTTTAAAACAAGACTTCGTCTCAAGCTCCAAGATCGAGTGCTCCGTATCACCGTCCGCTTTCAGAGGTCACGTGTAACAAGTGCCAACAGAAGGGTCACTATGCCAACAAATGTTTCAACCAGAGGCGTCTTCCTCCTCCTCCTCCTATCAGATCGACAAGTATAGCTGTGGTCAAGCATAACCCCAAGCACGCCAAGGTCAATTTGCTGAATGCAGCTCAGGCAGAGGACTCACCAAATGTGATTATGGGTAACCTTCCTGTTAACGATATTCCAGCTAAAGTTCTTTTTGACACTGGTGCATCACTTTCTTTTATTTCAACACCATTTGTGGCCAAGCATGATTTTGTGACCGAAAGGATTCCTGTTCCGTTGAAGATTGTGTCTCCGGGCAAGCAAATGACTTCGAACAATTGCGTCCCGGATGTCTCTATCACATTGGGGGATTACAAGTTTCTCTCTTCTCCGGTGGTTCTTGGCAACTCGGATATTGATCTTATTCTCGGAATGGATTGCCTTACTAAGCACAAGGCACATCTTGATTGTGCAGCCAGGCAGATTCAATTGACTCATTCGTCTGAGGATGTAATTGTCTTTGCCGCTCGTGATGATACTATCCGTCTGTTTTCTCTCAATGAGAAGGGTGAATTGGACGCTATTTCGCAAATTCCAATCGTTTGCGAATATCAAGACGTTTTTCCAGAAGAGCTTCTAGGAATGCCTCCGCACCGGCCAATTGAATTCGTTATTGATCTTGAGCCTGGTACGGAACCTGTGTGCAAGCGTCCTTACAAGCTCGGACCTGAAGAGTTGAAGGAGCTAAAGAAGCAACTCGATATTCAAGAGAAAATGGGTCTCATCCGGCCTAGTTCTTCTCCGTGGGGTTGTGGTGTTCTTTTTGTGAAGAAGAAGGATGGAACGGACCGACTTTGTGTTGATTACCGTCTATTGAACAAGAAGACCATCAAGAACAAATACCCACTTCCCAACATCAATGAGCTGTTCGAACAACTCAAAGGTGCTCGAGTATTCTCCAAGCTTGATCTCCGTATGGGTTATCATCAGATCCGAATCCGTGGGCAAGATATTCCCAAGACGGCTTTCAGGACAAGCTTTGGTTCATATGAATACACTGTCATGTCCTTTGGCCTCGTCAACGCTCCTCCGACATTCTCTCGCATGATGAACTTCATCTTCAACGCCTACAGCAATGACTTCGTTTTGGTCTATCTTGACGACATTCTGGTTTTCTCCAAGAACAAGGAAGATCATGCCAAGCACTTGCGTTTGGTTCTTCATAAGCTCAGAGAACATCAGTTCTACGCCAAGTTCTCCAAGTGTGAGTTTTGGCTTGATGAGGTTCTTTATCTTGGTCATATCATCTCTGCCAAGGGCATTGCCGTGAATCCTGAGAAGGTGTCTGCAATTGTGAATTGGGAACCTCCTCAGAACGTGTAGCAACTCCGCAGTTTTCTCGGTCTCGCAAGCTATTGCCGAAGATTCGTTGAAAACTTTTCTAAGATCGCGAAGCCTCTCTCTAATCTTCTCCAGAAGCACGTCAAGTACGTTTGGTCTCCGGAGTGTGACATTGCTTTCAACACTTTGAAAGAGAAATTGATCACTGCTCCAGTTCTGACTCCGCCTGATGAATCCAAGCCGTACGAGGTCTTTTGTGATGCCTCTCTCCAAGGTCTTGGCACATTATTGATGCAAGAGAAGAAAGTTGTTGCTTATACATCTCGCCAGTTGAAGCCTAATGAGAAGAACTACCCCACTCATGATCTCGAGTTGGCGGCAGTTGTGCATGCTCTTTTGACTTGGAGACATCTTCTATTGGGAAGAAAAGTGGACATTTTCACTGATCACAAGAGTCTCAAGTACATCTTCACTCAGCCTTATCTCAACCTCAGGCAAACTCGATGGGTCGAAATGATTGAAGAGTATAATCCAAGTATCGAGTATACTCCAGGCAAGGCCAATGTGATTGCTGACGCATTGAGCAGGAAAGCTTACTGCAACAGTCTGATTCTCAAGCCTTATCAACCCGAGCTTTGTGAAGCTTTCCGCAAACTTAATCTGCAAGTTGTTCCTCAAGGTTTCCTCGCCAACCTTCAAGTCTCTCCTACCTTGGAAGACCAGATTCGCCAAGCCCAACTTCTTGATGCTATGGCGAAAAAGGTGAAGATTGGGATTGCCAAGAGTCAGTCCAAGTACAAGTGCTACCGCCTTGATGACAAGGACACTCTCTTCTTCGAGGATCGTATTGTTGTACCCAAAGGTGACCTCCGTAAAGTGATCTTGAACGAGGCTCACAATTCTCTCCTCTCCATCCACCCTGGGAGCACGAAGATGTATCAGGACCTCAAGCAAGCTTATTGGTGGACTTGAATGAAGCGCAAAATCGCTCAATTCGTGAATGAATGTGATGTCTGCAGAAGAGTGAAGGCAGAACACCAAAGGCCAGCAGGTCTCCTCCAACATCTTGCCATTCCAGAATGGAAGTTTGACCACATTGAGATGGACTTCGTGACTGGGTTTCCAAAGTCCAAACGTAGCAATGATGCTATATTTGTTGTCATCGACAAACTCACCAAAGTGGCTCATTTTCTGCCTATCAAAGAGTCGATCACTGCAGCTCAATTGGCGGAACTCTATACCTCTCATATTGTCTCTCTACACGGTATTCCACAAGTGATCTCTTCAGACCGTGGCAGCATCTTTACATCGAAGTTTTGGGATTCTTTTCAGAAGGCCATGGGCACCAACATCCGTTTCAGCACAACTTTCCATCCTCAAACTAGCGGTCAAGTCGAGCGTGTTAACCAGATTCTTGAAGATATGCTCAGGGCTTGTGTGATCTCCTTCGGCATGAAGTGGGAGGATTGTCTTCCTTATGCTGAATTCTCCTACAACAACAGTTTTCAAGCAAGTTCGGGCAAGGCCCCTTTTGAAATTCTGTATGGCAGGAAGTGCCGTACCCCTCTCAACTAGTCTGAAACCGATGAAAGTCAGCTTTTGGGTAATGACTTAATCACAGAGGCAGAAGAAATGTGCAAAGTCATTCGAGATAACCTCAAAGCAGCCCAATCCCGTCAGAAGAGCTACTATGATAGTAAGCACCGTGATTTGGCTTTCGAGATCGGAGATCATGTTTACCTCCGTGTCTCTCCTAAGAAAGGTACTCGTCGCTTCGGTATCAAAGGGAAGCTTGCCTCTAGATACGTGGGACCTTTCAAGATTGTCAGCAAGAGAGGCGACCTCGCCTATAAACTCGAGCTTCCTTCAAACTTTCCAAATGTTCATGACGTGTTCCATGTCTCTCAGCTTCGAAAGTGCTTCAAGACTCCTGACCGCACCATCAACTTCGAGGACATTGAGCTCCAAGAAGATCTCTCTTATCGTGAGCACCCAGTTGCTATTCTTGAAGAGAATGAACGCAAGACTCGCAACAAGTTGATCAAATTTCTCAAAGTCAAGTGGTCACACCATTCCGACCGTGAAGCTACCTAGGAATGCGAGGATCACCTCCGTTCTGAGTACCCGGCGTTCTTTCAGTCCTAGATCTCGGGACGAGATCCTTTCGTAGTGGTGGAGTGTTGTAACACTCCGGATGTAACTTTCCCAATTTGTACTCCAACTCTTGCCGTTTCCGGCGTTAAGTTAATTATTTCCTCGGGTTCGGGTTTTGTCTCCGTGTGTTGTTGTCGTTGTCATGCATCTCATATCATGTCATCATGTGCATTGCATTTGCATACGTGTTCGTCTCTTGCATTTGAGCATTTTCCCCGTTGTCCGTTTTGCATTCCGGCGCTTCGCTCTCCTCTGGTGGTCATTTCTAGCTTTCTTTCGTTTGTGGGGATTAAACATTTCCGGATTGGACCGAGACTTGCCAAGCGGCCTTGGTTTACTACCGGTAGACCGCCTGTCAAGTTTCGTATCATTTGGACTTCGTTTGATACTCCAACGGTTAACCGAGGGACCGAAAAGGCCTCGTGTGTGTTGCATCCCAACTGCCCTCCAATTTGGCCCAAAACCCACCTAAGCCTTCTCCATCATCTAGATCATTCGATCACGATCGCGTGGCCAAAAACTGCACCTCATTTGGACTCTCCTAGCTCCCTCTATGCCTATTTAAACACCCCCTCGAAAAATCCCGGATCCCCTCCTCCTCAAACCCTAGATCCAACCCACCGTGCCGCGCCGGACAAAAACCGCGCCGACGGACATTGTCTGCTCCGCCGCCAGCCATCCACGGACTGCCACATGGCGCCGCATGCCCACTTCGTCGCCCCTCCACCGCCGGCCCGCCAGGCCCGCGCGGGGCCCTCCCCGGCCCGCGCGCCCGCTGCCGCCTGCCTTCCCGCGCCCGGCCGCGCGCACCGCCACCCGAGGCCATCGCCTCCGCCACCGCCATCGACGCCGGCAGCCGCCTCGTGCGGCGCCCCGCGCGCTCCCCGCCGTCGCCGCCGCTTCGCCGACAGCCACCGCCGCCGCCAAGTCCGGCCACCACGGTCGCCGCTCCGCCCTCCTCTCGCCGGGATCTGACCCCGCCGCCCTCCGCCGTCCTCCTCATCGACTCCGGCGAGCTCCAAGCTGGCGGGCACTGTTCCGGCGAGATCCGGCCGCGCCTCGGATTCCACGTCGGGTCAAACCCTAGATCCGGAGGTTGCATTTTTCTCTAAGTCCCAGAAATTCCGATCCAAGTGCTCATGTTCGCGGCTCCGTAACTTTGCATCCGTAGCTCCGATTCATGCATATAGCATATCAAAATGTTCATCTCAGAGAGTACATCATTTCATTCCATTGCATCATTTTCATTTGAGCTCATCTTGATGCCCGAAATGCTGTTAGAAGAGGGCTACTTGAGTTAATTGTCAGATCTGCTATTCCATTTAGCTTTTTGTCATTTTTGCCATGATTATTGTGTGCGTGCTATGCCCTGATGCTCTACATGTGTTTCGTTAAGGGTTTTGTCATCTTTCCAGAGGTGCAACCCATGTATTTTTGTGATGTGTGTGGTGACTAGTGCAAGCTTGCAAAATGGTGCACTTGCTAATTCTGTTTTCAGGGACTTGGTAATTTCACCAAGTCCTGGAGCTGTTTATCTCATGATGCCATATATTCATGTTGTTTCCTAGTGATCCGTGCCTCTTTTGAGGATGATCAGTAAGGATGTTTTGTTAATATTGTAGTGCTCTATCCATCCATGTCTTTGTTTGAAATTATGGAGCATCCTAGCTTGAGTCAATCGAGCTCTACTTTTGCTACTTCGTAAATCTGGGCAGATTGTCAACTTGTTTGCAATTTTGCCGGTGATGTTGTAGTTGATCCTGCATGCTATGCTTTTGTTCTGGCCATGTCTAGCTTGCATTTTGTGCCTTATTGATAGGTGTATGCTTGTCTTGCCATGTCTTGCACCATAGTGAGTGCATCGAGCTCGTGAACATGCCTACTTGAGTTATATTTCAGCATGTGTTAGTTTTCACTAAGTTTGAAAACTGATTATGTTTTTGCTATGTTCATGTGCTTGCAATTGTATTTTCTGATCCCTTTTGGCTCAAGGTCACTAAGGGACTTTTGTTAAGATCTTTGAGTAGCTCCAGGACATGCTTTACTTTGCCATGATCAGGTCCTGTAGCATGTAGTTTTGTTGCTCCGAAGAGGGCTACCTGATCTGAAATTCCAGACAAGTGTTGATTTCACTAAGTCTGAAATCTGTTTGTCATATGCATTTTTGCCATGCTTGTTTGAACCTGTTAATGGATGATTTGGCCGTAGCTCAGTGCTAGACTTTTGTTAAGCATCTTGTGTGCATCCCTGCCATGTATTTTGTTGTCATGTTTGGTTGCTGTAGCATGTTCATTTCGTTGCATTTAGATGCCTCCTTGCTATAAATCGCAGACCGGTGTCATATTTGAATGCTTGCCATTTCCAAACCGTAACTCCGATTCCGGCGTTCTTTATATCGTTTTCAAGCGATTTCATCTCATCTTTCCAGTGGCACACTTGGATTTCCAAGTTGAGGCCAGGTTCATGCATTTCATGTCATATCTTGCATTTTGCATCCCGCATCGCATCCCGCATAACATATCATCTTTGCATCTTGTTGTTTGAGTTTGCACGTGGTTGATTGTATCCTTGTTGCTTGTTTGTATTGTTTGGGTAGAGCCCGGAGACGAGTTCGCTAACGAGGAGCCCATTGAGTTTGCGTTCGAGGATCTAGTCAACTCTGACTACTGTGCAGGCAAGATGATCATACCCTCGAAATCACTACTATCTTTGCTATGCTAGTTTGCTTGCTCTTTTGATATGCCAATGCTACGATGCCTACCACTTGTTTTCAAGCCTCCCAAATTGCCATGTCAAACCTCTAACCCACCATGTCCTAGAAAACCATTGATTGGCTATGTTACCGCTTTTCTCAGCCCCTCTTATAGCGTTGCTAGTTGCACGTGAAGATTGAAGGCCGTTCCTTGTTCGAACATTTATTTTACTTGTTGGGATATCATTATATTATCTTGTTATCTTAATGCATCTATATACTTGGTAAAGGGTGGAAGGCTCGGCCTCTTGCCTAGTGTTTTGTTCCACTCATGCCGCCCTAGTTTCCTTCATATCGGTGTTATGTTCCCGGATTTTTGCGTTCCTTATGCGGTTGGGTTATAATGGGAACCCCTTGATATTTCGCCTTGATTAAAGCTTTTCCAGCAATGCCCAACATTGGTCTTACCATTTGCCACCTAGCCTCTTTTTCCCTTGGGTTTCCGGAGCCCGAGGGTCATCTTATTTTAAACCCCCCCGGGCCAGTGCTCCTCTGAGTGTTGGTCCAAATAGAGCCACTTGCAGCGCCACCTCGGGGAAACTTGAGGGTTGGTTTTAGTTGTACGTAGTGTTCATCTGAGTGTGCCCTGAGAAAGAGATATGTGCAGCTCCTATCGGGATTTGTCGGCACATTTGGGCGGTGTTGCTGGTCTTGTTTTAACCTGTCGAAGTGTCTTGAATTACCGAGATACTGAGTCTGATCGGAACGTCTTGGGAGGAGGTCTATTCCTTCGTTGACCATGAGAGCTTGTCATGGGCTAAGTTGGGACTCCCCTGCAGGGATTAGAACTTTCAAAAGCCGTGCCCGCGGTTATGGGCAGATGGGAATTTGTTAATGTCCGGTTGTAGATAACTTGAACCTTAACTTAATTAAAATGAATCAACTGAGTGTGTTACCGTGATGGCCTCTTCTCGGCGGAGTCCGGGAAGTGGACACGGTGTTGGAGTAATGTTTGCGCAGGTTGTTCTCTAGTTTCTCGCTCGTGCTTTGCCTCCTCTTCTCACTCTCTTTTGCGGATAAGTTAGCCACCATACTTGCTAGTCGCTTGCTGCAGCTCCACTCATATTTTACCTTGCCTTACCTATAAGCTTAAATAGTCTTGATCGCGAGGGTGCGAGATTGCTGAGTCCCTGTGGCTCACAGAATACTATTACACCAGATGCAGGGCCTGATGATTCTGCTCCAGGAGACGCGTATGAGCTCAAGTGGGAGTTTGACAAAGACTCTCAACGTTACTATGTTTCCTTTCCCGATGATCAGTAGTGGTACCCAGTTGGGGGTGATTGGGACCGGTGTCACATGTTGGGTTCTCTTTTATTTTGGCACCGTAGTCGGGCCATGAGTGTTTGGATGATGTATTGTTATTTATGCACTTGATTGACGTGGCGAGTGTAAGCCAACTTTGTTATCTCCCCTTTATGATTTATATTACACGGGATGTTGTGAAGATTGCCTAACTTGTGACATATGCCTTCAATGCGATTATGCCTCTAAGTCATGCCTCGACACGTGGGAGATATAGTCACATCGAGGGTGTTACAGGGGGGCAATTCAAGAAGTTTACCACAGAATCTTCTTTAAAAGCATTGCCTTTATTCTACATTTTTGTTAAGAGTAAATATAGATGTGATAATATACGAAAAAATGGAGAATATTTAAGATAAGATGAAGAGTGATGCTACATAACCAAGTAGCTATAAATGTAAGTGCAGCGATACAGGCAAAAGGTACATCCAAGAGCAATGCACAGCTAAACTTCTTCAGTACCAATCTTATGGTCAGAGTAAATATAGATATGATGTGTAGAAAATGGAGGGCAAAGGAAAATAAGCTGCAGAGTGATGGTACATGAACAACTACCTGTCATTATAAGTACACTGATAAAGGACAACATGTACTTACAAGAACAATGCAGAGCTAAAAAACATTGGCATTGGATATATTCTACACTAAGGTAACCATTCATACAGATCAGATAATTTGGAGCGAACAATTGATAAGCAATCTATCATGCATACTGCTGTCACATAATGAACCTGGTATGTATGCAAGTACAATGATACAGGACAACATGTACTAACAAGAGCAAAGCAGCGGGCAGCATATTTGCGATATCCTGTCGTTCTTGTCAAATCGGAATTCTTCTTCGAGCATATTTCCTGCAAAAAGATTTGTAAGGCACATGCGGAAAAGTAGAAGTTCAAATTGTCATGTGATTTCATAGACAGTACCTCATCCTGGGAACGAGACCAGTGCATAACAAGGTTTTTCCATTCAATGTCTTCTAAATTTAGCACAAGAGACTTCACCGGAAATTCGTTTATAGACTTGCCATCAAAGTGTGATTTCCTCAGGTAACACCGATACTGCTGCAATGCTTCCTTGAAAAGCACAAGTAAGATTTGCTCGTCATGACTATCTAGATTGACCCTCGCCTAGTTATAACAATGTAATGTAAATCATTAATGTGTTTAATCAGCAGAAGACAGGAAAATAATAACCATGAATAATAGCACTTACACGTAAGTTGGACAGGAAGATGTGAAAATGGTGTTTGTCTTCACAATAATCTTCCCATGATGGTAATATATGCACATAGTCCCTAACAACATTGGAAGCATTGTCTTTTAAACTGGGAATAAATGGAATGGGGTTCCAATCTGCAGGAATTGGCCGTCTTTGCAGTTGGGATAGGTCTTCGGCCGGTGGACTTGCTGTACTTTTTGCTGGAGTGGGATTTTTCTGTGGTACAGCTGGTGCTATGGCAAATGAAATCGGTATACCTTTTGCTGGAGTGCAGGTCCTATGTGGTGGGGCTAGTGGTGTGGCCAGTGAAGTATGGGTACAGTCTGCTGGGGTTGGTCCTACATTTTGTGTCACTGGTTGTACAACCAATATAAGTGGGGTGCTGTCTGATTTCTCCGGCACCACCACGTTTTTCAAGGACTTTGCTGGTGCTCCTTCAGGTTCGACAATCACCCTCTTCCTTTTTGATGTCTGATGCACAAGAACAACATTTGAGTGGAAAAACATGGTATGATGACAGATGGAATATGTATTGATAATGGATGGGCATGGCACCTCGACATATATGATGAGTAAACTAACCAGATGGCGGTGCAACAAAGTAGAAGAAATGCAAGACAACATATGCAAGATACCCGCAATCAATAAAACATTGCCAAATTAGAACAGGCACCTTGATGGGTGAACAGGACAGGCCATCTGCCTTTGACTCCTCGAGGTTAGAATAGTCATTAGGATCATATTCTGAACAAGAATCAATAGGTGGGGAGCGTATGAGTTTCATTGCATCCAGAATAACACTCAATGCCTTGGTGCCAATTTTGTAAGTCATTGCAGTGTTTAGCTTCAAGACTGGACTGCTGCTAGTGCGACACAAAGCAGCTACACAGATCATAGTGTAGATATAACGGGAAAACCTTAAGCATCAGAGTAAAATCAGCAAAGTGGAACTTGCTGGAATATATGTGCTAGTATTGCCGGTACGGCTAGAAAGGCTTCAGATACCAGCTCTCTTCAAGTGAAGGTGCGGTACTGTTAATATTACTGTAACTCTCAAAGGAGACACATCTCCCTGCATTTCCTTGCTATTCTTATAGGATTCAAGTGGGCAGGCCACTACAAATCCTATTCCTATGTTTACAAGATCCTACGAATCAAAGAGGCTCAAAGTGTCCATCACAACCGACCGTATAGACCTATACACTGCAAATGTCCCTGCTCATCTTCAGTACAAGGAACATACTGTACTACTATCATACCCCCCCCCCCCCGTTCCAAAATATAAATCTTGGTAGAGATTTCCACTATGGATCACATACAGATGTATCCAGATACATTTTAGAGTGCAAATTCACTCATTTCGCTCCATATGTAGTCCATGGTGGAATCTATACAAAGACTTGTATTTAGGAATGGAGAGAGTACATATTAAAGAAGAACGAAAGAGGAACATGGTAAAGAAGAGCAAGCAGATTTTGGATAATAAAATGTTGGTTGCGCAGTGCCCACACATGATGAACCAGAGCACATTAAGAATGCAACTCCCAGCTGTCTCTCGACCATTTCAGGCGGTTGGATGAAGATCCTACGTCTCCTAACCCTTCTTCTTCCTCGTCTCTGATTCTTCCCATACAGAACAATGCACGGGCCGCCGGCCGGACCACCGGCCCCCACCGCCTGTGTTCCTCCGCCACCCCACCCCACCCCGCCCCAACCCCCACCCGCGTCAAATTTTCTTCGTTCAGCGAGGCCCCACAACCACCCGAGCCCCTTCGATCACACCGGCGAACTCCGACGAGCTCTAAAAAATCGACTGACCCAATTTTGAAATTTAGTCTACTGTGCTTTAACTAGTGTGGAATATAAAAGGGGAAAACCATAAGCATTGGGAGTATAGTGTTGAGCATGCCATGGCGGATCTGAAGGTGCAAACCGGACAAAGGAAACTTCGCAACCAAGACAAGAAATCAGAGTAAAGCAGTGGTGATCTATTTTCTTGCTGCGATAAATAAGTTGAGCTGATACAAAAGAGTACCGCCTCTGGTGCGGCATCGTGTACGCATTTGCTGAGAATTTGACGGTGCTGCGGTAGCGATGGCTGTCGGCAGCGTGGAAGCAGATCTAGGAGGGTAGACGGTGGCGGCGGGGCGCGGTGGACGAGACGGTCGTAGGAGCGGCGCCGGCAAGGTGGACGACGGCGGGGATGAAGCAAGAGGACGGGATGCAAGGATCCCGGCCTGAAGCCGTGGATGACAGAGGTCGATCTCTTGTAATGGACGGCAGTGTCGAGGTATCAGCTCCGGCATGGTGGAGGAGGACGACGGTGGATGGGGTGGCGGACGGCGGCGGACGGAGGAGGGTGGGGTGGAGAGGGTGTTTTGGTGCCCACGGAGTACGAATAGGGAAAAGGCAGGTAGAGAGGAAGGGGGGAACCATGTATTCAGGGCGCGCTTGTCTCAAATGTGAGGAAATTTACAAACTTAGCCCCCATTTCAAATTTCTACTACATCACATCAACATTAGTCGGTTGGGGTAGGACGGTAATCTCGCTGTCGGTGTCAAAACCGGCGGATCTCGGGTAGGGGGTCCCGAACTGTGCGTCTCAGGCGGATGGTAACAGGAGGCAGGGGACACAATGTTTTACCCAGGTTCGGGCCCTCTTGATGGAGGTAAAACCGTACGTCCTGCTTGATTAATATTGATGATATGGGTAGTACAAGAGTAGATCTACCACGAGATCAGAGAGGCTAAACCCTAGAAGCTAGCCTATGGTATGATTGTATGTTGTCCTACGGACTAAAACCCTCCGGTTTATATAGACACCGGAAAGGTTAGGGTTACACAAGGTCGGTTACAAAGGAGGAGACACACATATCCGTATTGCCTAGCTTGCCTTCCACGCCAAGTAGAGTCCCATCCGGACACGAGACAAAGTCTTCAATCCTGTATCTTCATATTCTAACAGTCCGTCCAATGGATATAGTCCGGCTATCCGAAGACCCCCTAATCCAAGACTCCCACAGTAGCCCCTGAACTAGGCTTTCAATGACGATGAGTCCGGCGCGCAGTATTGTCTTCGGCATTGCAAGGCGGGTTCCTCCTCCGAATACACCAGGGAAGAATTTGAATATAAGGATAGTGTCCGACCCTGTAAAATAAGTTCCACATACCACATTAGAGAGAATAATATTTCCACAAATCCAATTTGCTGACTTGTTTTGTCAACACGACATTATGTCACGGCCCGGTGATTTATTCGAACTGTTTCTTTTAACTAGCCCTGCACATAACGCAAGGCAGTTTTTTGACACGTCTCGTCAAAGCAAAGATCGTGTCCCCTTATCATGGGATTCTCATCAATACGGGCGTGGGTAACCCAACCGCGTCTAGGACTCCTAGATTATAGGTAAGCCCCAAACGGCCACGGAGAGGACGCTTGGTATTCACCCTCTTTATAAAGGGCCAAGGCCGTCACTTTTCCCCCCCGTGCCCAATCGAATCCTTCCCCCGCCTCGAGTTCTAACACCCAAAGCTCATGTCAGGTGCTCCGGATCTTCAACCATGTCCGGATCCAGCCTTCAAGGCCGATGGATGCCCTCCTCCGTTACGGAAGAAGATATTAAGAAGTTGAGGGAGGCTAGATACCTGACTGCCGAGGTTTCGCTTCGGCTGCCTGCCCGAGGGCAGGTCGTCCCTACTCCTGAACCCAACAAAGACGTCGTGTTCATCTCCCACTTCCTCCGAGGTCTAGGCCTTGCTCTGGATCCCTTCATAAGGGGTTTGATGTTTTACTACGGGCTAGACTTCCACGATCTAGCCCCAGACTCCTTTCTTCACATCTCGGCATTTATTGTCGTGTGTGAGGCCTTCCTCCGCATTACCCCTCACTTCGGCCTGTGGCTCAAGACTTTTGATGTGAAGCCAAAGACAATCGAGGGACATCACGTAGCGTGCGGAGGAGCATTAATAAGCAAGATTGTGGGAGCTCCGTGGCCAAAAGGTTCCTTTCCATAGGTGTCCGGATTATGGCAACGGGAGTGGTTTTACATCACAGCTCCCAAAAGTGCCAAGTGGGTGCCCCCCCCCCCGCGTTCTGCTCGGGCCCCCCACCACAACTGATCTCATGGATTAGCAGAGGGCTGAGCTGGGGTCCGGCCAAGGACGTGCCTATACTGCAAAGCTGTATTCAAGATCTCTTCGAGGGAGATTTTAATTTGGTTATGGTAATGCAAGTCATGCTGGTTCATTGAGTCCAGCCTTGCAAACGCCGACCCCTTCGCTTGTGGGAGTTCAACCCAGAAGGACCGCGCGCTATCCAAAGTTTCCTCGGCCTAACGCATGAGGAGGTGTACAAGTCATTCTTCAGACCTCGAACAGAGTGTCCAGACACTACCGAGGACATGGGCCTGAGTAGCAACCGCACCGCCGAACAAGTAAGTAATCCTCAAGCCGAACACACCATCTTTTATTTACCATGACGTTATTTCTGAGAAGTCGCCCTTTGACCAAGACTGGCTAACAAAGGCGAAGATGATTCGATGTTCGGCCCCCCTCCCTGAGGGTTTGGAGAATCTGGTACTGGAAAAGATGCTCGAGCTGGCACCTTGCCCGGAGCCCTCGAAGGGAGATACAGGGGGGGATAATATGGGCGAAAGCGGGCCCCCATCGCTGCCAGTTCCAACCGAGGGAACGAGCGCCTCCATAAGGGAGGATAACCAAGGAGAAGATTCTGACCTTCTCTCGCTACGGGGGAGGAAGAGGACTGCCTCTGAGGATCCGGAAACCGAGGCCTCCAAACGGGAGAAGAAGTCTCCAACAGAGGGTCCTGCCTCGGGGGTGCTCTTGCCGCACAGAGTCCGCGCAGGGACCAGCCCTCCAACAAGCCGTAAGTGATCAAAAAATACTTTAATAGTGAAGGCATACTACCTTTCCTCCGAGAAAAATAACCGAAGCATATATCTTGCAGTTCGAATCTTAGCCCTTCTCAGCTGAGCTCGTCTTTGGGGGATCTTCTTCCAGACATGATGAAGAGCGAAACGCCTCCCCCGGACTCCCCCGCTCAAGAAGCGGGCGACCTCGAAGTGTCGTCACGGAGGGCCTCTCCGGATCCGGTGAGGCAAGAAGATAATCCCATAGTCACCCGAAGTCCCCAGCGCCCGGCTCTCGAAGAGAGCAAACAAAAGAGTCCGGCACCATCTGGTATGCGGTCGGACGTTCTGAGGGAGCTGTTGGAGCGAGCGGCCATCTCAGAAGAACACCGTACGTTGATGGGTACGGTGATGGAAAGAATTTCATCCGCCAAAAGCGTATTACATGAAGCCTTTATGAGTCTACTGACGGACTTTGAGGTACGTGAACTGCTATATTTTTTGATAGTACCGCACATGTTAGGTGTGCCCTTTGTAGATAGTAGCCCCTGAGACTCTGGTTGTCATCGAGAACGGCGGCGAACAGAGGATCATAGTCCCAGGTGATAACCAGACTGCCTTTATGTGCAGGTGGCGGAAGCTCCGGTGGCTAGCCAGACTAATGAGTTTGCCGAACTAAAGCGGCAACTGGATGCGGCAGACGCCGACATCGAGCTTGTTAACAAACGGCTTGATGAGTCACAGGGTAAGTAATGTTTTCTGGTGAATGTCACATAATAAGAGCAGCATGATGCCAATATCTTTAATATGTTGTGACTGCAGACGGAGTTGCCACCGTGGAGACCCTTTGGGCGGAACTTGCCCGAGCCAAGGAACAGGCAAGAGTTAGTAATGCGGCTGCTTTGAAGGCGGCCGAAGAGTTGAGAGCCGAGAAGGCCGCACATTGCGAAAGCAAAGAGAAGATGGCCAAGATGGCCGTAGAATTAAAAGACACTGCTGACCGTTGCCGGTTCCTTGAAGAGGAGAACCGAGTGAAGGCAGCGGACCTTGAAAAGGCCACGATGGCGACCCAAGACACTCGCTCTGCTATGAGGGTGAAGAAGGAGGAGCTGCGCGAAGCCGGGGATATTGTGTCTGGGAAGCCCTTTCTGCTGCAGAGGAAGTTCGGAGATCCGCGGTATGCCCCTCTGGATCGGCTGTGGAGTTCGGCAGACGCATATATGGACTTTGCGGCAAGTGCTGTCGATGCGGTCGAATACTTCCGAGATCAGATAGATCGTGAAGTGGACAAGCTGTTCTGGTCGCAATTTAACGTTCCAGAGCGTCCGCTTCCCTTGGCTGATCAGCTAGCCGAATGGGACGAACTTAATAGGTTGTCCGGACTTGCCATGAGGTTCGTCGTAGATCATTTGTGGCCGAAGAAGCCGAAGCCGAACAGCTATTTCAGCTTAGTGCAGCAGTTCCTTGGTGCGGTGCCACACATCAATGCCGTGAAGAGGTCGGCGTGCATAGAAGGCTCGCGGATGGCCTTTGCACGTGTCAAGGCATACTGGGCGGAGATGGATGCTACCACTGTTGCGGCGCAAGGTTCGGCCATAGGGCGAGTAGCTGCCGAGCACTATTTTGAAGAGGTTCTTGAGGGTGCTCATTTGATAGAGTCCCAGTGCTCGAAGAATATTATGTTTGAGTGACATGTATTCCCATTGTAAACACAATTTTTATGAAATGAAGTAAGGCTGTATTTATACTTTTGCCGGAAAGTAATATGATGCCTCCTGTGTGGCCGTTTATGTATATATGTATATAACCTGAAAGATTGCAGTCATCGGCTTCAACCCCCACGCATATAATGCAGGGTGCTCACAGAAAACGCGTGTTCACACTTAACCCAACGTCTTGGTCCTATTAAGGAGGTGATGGCGCAGCGAGCGAGGCAACCGGACTATAATGCTTTAACACTTTCACTTAGCCATAGGAGTTTGACGGTGGGGCTACTATATAGCCCCTGGTGGCTCCACACTCTCCCAAACTCGGGGTGCGTATATGCCTGGCTGGGAAACGGCCCTTCGTTAAAGCCGAGGAATTCTAACATTCCGATAGGTCTTCGAGTGGTTGACCATTCTTGCGGTATATCATGACAGTCAGTTTTCGGCTTTCTCTACTGAGGTGCTCGTCTGGACGAACCAGGGCACAATCGCAGTAGTTCTCCTGGTGCTGCCTTAGCCGATAGAATGGAACGTAAGGCACCAAAACACAGGAGTCGGGCAGACCCAACATTTGACCAAAGACATGATTCGGAGCTGATGCATATAAGGCCAAACTCGCGACGCTGAACACTCCCTAAGGTATTCGGTCTTTATCGTATAAACTGGGCCTAGATAGTGCCCTTTGTAAGAAGCCCCTTGTGTCCAGGTATGGGCGTTATTCTGACGTGGCCACATGCCAAGACGTCAGCGTGCCTCTCAATTGTACTGAGAATCCGAGGGATGTGTATCAACAAGAGACAGTAAAAAATGTTTACACATGGTCTTAATCTAAAAAGAATCCTTGGAGCGGGTCCCTACTGCACGTCTGTGCCTGTGTCTCTATTGTGCCGTATCCTGGACGGGTGTAGCACGATGGTCATCTGTAAAAGAGAGGAACTTAGGTGAAAAGTTGTCGTGCAAAAAGGTAGTTTTTAAAGAAACCATGTGTAATTAAAGATGAGTAAAAATTGCCACTTGTCTGTGCGCGTTGAGCCCCTTGTATTTGTAATAGGGGTGTGTCCGTCAATCCGGTATGAGTTACATATATCTGCGCCGGACTCGTCTAACCGTGTCCGTGGTCTTGACGACCTGTCAAATGCTTTAGTTGGTGAGGCCATTTTTAGTGTGCAGCTGCCAAGGCAGTCGCATTCTCTTCAGCGCGCAAAGATTGCTCAATATTTCCATTCACTGTAATTATGCCACATGGACCGGGCATCTTGAGCGTGAGGGAAGCGTAATGCGGTATTGCATTAAAGCAAGCGAAAGCTTCGCGTCCAAGTAGTGCTTGATAGCCACTTTGGAACGGAGCAATGTGGAAGGTTAAATGTTCACTACAGAAGTTACCGGGGAAGCCAAATATAACCTTTAGTAGCAGGGAGCCCGTACAGTGAGCCCCTGGGCCTGGCGTTACTCCTTTAAAGGTAGTGTTGCTATGGCAAACTTTCGTTGGGTGTATCCCCATTTCGCGTAGTGTATCCTGGTATATCAGGTTTAGACTGCTGCCACCGTCCATCAGGACTCGTGTGAAGTGGTATCCGTCAATTATTGGGTCTAATACCAGGGTAGCCCATCCTGCACGCCGGATACTTGCTGAGTAATCACGATGGTCGAAAGTGATCGGTTGAGACGACCAGTGGCAGGACTTCGCCGTGATAGGCCCTTGGGCATATTTTTCTGGGAGTGTCGCTTTGTTTCTCCCCTTGATCACGTGTAACACGTTGACTGTTTTGACTTCTGGTGGAAACTTCTTTTGTTCCCCAGTGTCTTACTTGAGAGGCTCATCCTCGTATTCGCTTGGTGTATCCTCCCCCTTGTGTACGGCGTTGAGCTTGCCGGACTGCTTGAAGACCCAACATTCTCTATGGGTATGATTAGCGGGTTTACCAGGGGTGCTATGGATCTGACATACTTGGTCCAGAATTTTGTTTAGGCTGGATAGTTCGTCTCTGGCGCCTTTAGAGGGCGGCTTTTGCTGATTTGGCCGAGAGCTTTTGAATCCGGCGTTTACTGCCGTGCTCTTCGTGTTGTCTTCTTTATTCCGGCGTTTGTTATTGTTGTTGCACCGTGATTTCCCATTTCCATCTCTAACTTCGGATGTACTGGGGTCGCTGATGCTGCATCTGGCTAGCCAGCTATCCTCACCCGCGTAAAAGCGGGTCATGAGGATTGTTAATGCTGCCACTGTTCTCAGCTTTTCTTGGCCGAGGTGTCTGGCAAGCCATTCGTGACGGACGCTATGCTTAAAAGCTGCCAAGGCTTCGGCGTCCGGACAGTCGACTATTTGGTTCTTTTTAGTAAGAAACCTGTTCCAAAGCTTTCGGGCTGACTCTCCAGGCTGTTGAGTTATATGACTCAAATCGTCCGCGTCCAGAGGTCGGACGTAAGTCCCCTGAAAATTTGCCCGAAAAGCATCTTCGAGCTCTTCCCAGCTTCCAATGGAACTTTCGGGGAGGCTCTTAAGCCAGTGCTGAGCTGGCCCTTTGAGTTTGAGGGGTAAATACTTAATGGCGTGGAGGTCATCTCCTCGAGCCATATGGATATGGAGGATATAATCCTCAATCCAGACACCAGGGTCTGTTGTTCCGTCGCATGCCTCTATATTTACAGGTTTGAATCCCTCTGGAAATTCATGATCCAGCACCTCATTGGTGAAACATAGGGGGTGTGCGGCACCCCTATATCCGGCTGTACCGCGTTCTTCAGATGTTTGTTGTGTTGCATTGTATGCTGGAGCGCGCTTACGTGGTCCATAAATGGATCTGGTTGTGCCATCCTTTTGATGCGAATCCTCGTGTGGGTCGCGTATTGGCTTATGTGCGGCGTTGTTTGCCTCTCTATGTTGGCCATGAGGTCGCCTATCCGGCCAGATGGCTGTTTTGATTTTTGGTTGTGGGGGATCTAAGGCCTCCTCATCGAATTCAGGTAGCAACTTCCGCTTCGGGTAGCTCTTGGTGAGGCGATTACCACCGTACTTTGCTGCCGTGTTGAGTACTTTGGTCCATCTAATTTGGAGTGTGTCTTGCGCAGCCGTGAGCCTTTGCTTCTGCTTTTTTAGACTCCTCGCGGTGGCAACGAGACTTTGATGGGCATTCTGTTGCTCCGGGTGTCTGTCCGGTGTCACGTCATCTGGACTATGATCTTTGACAGAGCCGGGTTGTTCGGCTTGATTCCCTGTGTTGCCGTGGTCCGGCAATGGTTCCCCCTGCTCTAACACTGGGTCTGTATGATCGTTGTTTCTGTCAAGGCGAGATTTGGGGCGGCGCTTACGCCGCCGTTTTGACTGCTTCTCGAGGGAACAACCCTTCGTTGCGTCCTTCCGTTCCTCGTCGTCATTTTCCTTTGGTGTGTCCACCATGTATACATCATGTGGTGAAGTGGGAGTCCAGTGCCCTGTGGGTAGTGGTTCCTCTTCGTCTCCCGCATCGTCGTCCATACCGTCGATATCTTCGGAGTCGAAGTCGAGCATGTTGGTTAAGGCATCGACAGTGGCTACTAAGTGGGTGGTGGGTGGGCCGCGAATTTCTTCGTCGTCTGCATCCCAGTCCTGCCGGACGTAGTTCGGCCAGGACTCTCTTGACAAGGAGAGAGACCTTAATGATTTCAGTATGTTGCCGAAGGGCGAGTGCTGAAACATATCCGCGGAGGTAAACTCCATGATCAGCGCCCAATCAGATTCGATAGGAATGGGCGCAGGCGGTTCGGAGTCCGTGGCCGGAGAAGAATTTGGCAGTTTAACAACACGGCTCTCGGGCAAGGTAAGGTTGATGTTTGGCTCGATCGCCGCTGAGGGTAACGCCTCAGTGGCGGGGTCCATCCCCCCGTCCATGGTCGGCGCAACTGGCTCTGAATTGAGGGTCGGAGTAGCTGCCGGTGCGATCTCCAGAACGCTGTCTGATGGTAGAGCTAAATCGTACTCATCGTGACGCACAAGGCAGAGGCTCAAATCCGTTGAAGATCAAGTCTCCGCAGATATCGACCGTGTAGTTTAGGCTTCCAAACCTGACCTGATGGCCAAGGGCGTAACTTTCAATCTACTCCAGATGGCCAAGCGAATTGGCCCGCAGTGCAAAGCCGCCGAACACGAAGATCTGTCCGGGGAGAAAAGTCTCAGCCTGGATTGCATCGCCATCGATGATAGTAGGAGCCATCTAGCCTAACAGCGACGACACAGAGGAACTCTCAATGAAAGCACCAATGTCGGTGTCAAAACCGGCAGATCTCGGGTAGGGGGTCCCGAACTGTGCATCTCAGGCGGATGGTAACAGGAGGCAGGGGACACAATGTTTTACCCAGGTTCGGGCCCTCTTGATGGAGGTAAAACTCTACGTCCTGCTTGATTAATACTGATGATATGGGTAGTACAAGAGTAGATCTACCACGAGATCAGAGAGGCTAAACCCTAGAAGCTAGCCTATGGTATGATTGTATGTTGTCCTACGGACTAAAACCCTACGGTTTATATAGACACTGGAAAGGCTAGGGTTACACAAGGTCGGTTACAAAGGAGGAGATACACATATCCGTATTGCCTAGCTTGCCTTCCACGCCAAGTAGATGAAGGAAATATGCCCTAGAGGCAATAATAATGTTATTATTTTATTTCCTTATATCATGATAAATGTTTATTATTCATGCTAGAATTGTATTATCTGGAAACATAATACTTGTGTGAATACATAGACAAACTAAACGTCACTAGTATGCCTCTACTTGACTAGCTCGTTAATCAAAGATGGTTATGTTTCCTAACCATAGACATGTGTTGTCATTTGATCAACAGGATCACATTATTAGAAGAATGATGTGATTGACATGACCCATTCCATTAGCTTAGCACCCGATCGTTTAGTATGTTGCTATTGCTTTCTTCATGACTTATACATGTTCCTATGACTATGAGATTATGCAACTCCCGTTTGCCGGAGGAACACTTTGTGTGCTACCAAACGTCACAACGTAACTGGGTGATTATAAAGGAGCTCTACAGGTGTCTCCAAAGGTAAATGTTGGGTTGGCGTATTTCGAGATTAGGATTTGTCACTCCGATTGTCGGAGAGGTATCTCTGGGCCCTCTCGGTAATGCACATCACATAAGCCTTGCAAGCATTGCAACTAATGAGTTAGTTGCGAGATGATGTATTACGAAACGAGTAAAGAGACTTGCCGGTAACGAGATTGAACTAGGTATTGAGATACCGACGATCGAATCTCGGGCAAGTAACATACCGATGACAAAGGGAACAACGTATGTTGTTATGCGGTCTGACCGATAAAGATCTTCGTAGAATATGTAGGAGCCAATATGAGCATCCAGGTTCCGCTATTGGTTATTGACCGGAGACATGTCTCGGTCATGTCTACATTGTTCTCGAACCCGTAGGGTCCGCACGCTTAAGGTTTCGATGACAGTTATATTATGAGTTTATGAGTTTTGATGTACCGAAGTTAGTTCGGAGTCCCGGATGTGATCACGGACATAACGAGGAGTCTCGAAATGGTCGAGACATAAAGATTGATATATTGGACGGCTATATTCGGACACCGAAGTGTTCCGGGTGATTTCGGAGAAAACCGGAGTACCGGAGGGTTACGGGAACCCCCCGGGAGAAGTAATGGGCCATATGGGCCTTAGTGGAGAGAGAGAAGGGCAGCCAGGGTGGGCCACACGCATCCTCCCCCTGGCCCGAATTGGACTAGGAGAGGGGGGGGGGGCGGCGCCCCCCTTTCCTTCTCCCTCCCCACTTCCTTCCCCCTCCTAGTAGGAGTCCTACTCCTACTAGGAGGAGGACTCCTCCTTGGCGCGCCTATAGGGCCGGCCGGCCTCCTCCCCTTGCTCCTTTATATACGGGGGCAGGGGGCACCCCTAGACACACAAGTTGATCCACGTGATCATTTTCTTAGCCGTGTGCGGTGCCCCCTTCCACCATAATCCTCGATAATATTGTAGCGGTGCTTAGGCGAAGCCCTGCGACGGTAGAACATCAAGATCGTCACCACGCCGTCGTGCTGACGGAACTCTTCCCCGACACTTTGCTGGATCGGAGTCCGGGGATCGTCATCGAGCTGAACATGTGCTAAAACTCGAAGGTGCCGTAGTTTCGGTGCTTGATCGGTCGGGCCGTGAAGACGTACGACTACATCAACCGCGTTGTGCTAACGCTTCCGCTGTCGGTCTACAAGGGTACGTAGATCACACTCTCCCCTCTCGTTGCTATGCATCACCATGATCTTGCGTGTGCGTAGGAATTTTTTGAAATTACTACGTTCCCCAACAGTGGCATCCGAGCCTAGGTTTTATGTGTTGATGTTATATGCACGAGTAGAACACAAGTGAGTTGTGGGCGATATAAGTCATACTGCTTACCAGCATGTCATACTTTGGTTCGGCGGTATTGTTGGACGAAGCGGCCCGGACCAACATTACGCGTACGCTTACGCGAGACCGGTTCTCCCGACGTGCTTTGCACAAAGGTGGCTAGCGGGTGTCAGTTTCTCCAACTTTAGTTGAACCGAGTGTGGCTACGCCCGGTCCTTGCGAAGGTTAAAACAGCACCAACTTGACAAACTATCGTTGTGGTTTTGATGCGTAGGTAAGATTGGTTCTTGCTTAAGCCCGTAGCAGCCACGTAAAACTTGCAACAACAAAGTAGAGGACGTCTAACTTGTTTTTGCAGGGCATGTTGTGATGTGATATGGTCAAGACATGATGCTAAATTTTATTGTATGAGATGATCATGTTTTGTAACCAAGTTATCGGCAACTGGCAGGAGCCATATGGTTGTCGCTTTATTGTATGCAATGCAATTGCGCTGTAATGCTTTACTTTATCACTAAGCGGTAGCGATAGTCGTGGAAGCATAAGATTGGCGAGACGACAACGATGCTACGATGGTGATCAAGGTGTCGCGCCGGTGACGATGGTGATCACGACGGTGCTTCGAAGATGGAGATCACAAGCACAAGATGATGATGGCCATATCATATCACTTATATTGATTGCATGTGATGTTTATCTTTTATGCATCTTATCTTGCTTTGATTGACGGTAGCATTTTAAGATGATCTCTCACTAATTATCAAGAAGTGTTCTCCCTGAGTATGCACCGTTGCGAAAGTTCTTCGTGCTGAGACACCACGTGATGATCGGGTGTGATAGGCTCTACGTTCAAATACAACGGGTGCAAAACAGTTGCACACGCGAATACTCAGGTTATACTTGACGAGCCAAGCATATACAGATATGGCCTCGGAACACGGAGACCGAAAGGTCGAGCGTGAATCATATAGTAGATATGATCAACATAGTGATGTTCACCAATGAAACTACTCCATCTCACGTGATGATCGGACATGGTTTAGTTGATTTGGATCACGTAATCACTTAGAGGATTAGAGGGATGTCTATCTAAGTGGGAGTTCTTTAGTAATATGATTAATTGAACCTAAATTTATCATGAACTTAGTACCTGATAGTATCTTGCTTGTTTATGTTTGATTGTAGATAGATGGCCCGTGCTGTTGTTCCGTTGAATTTTAATGCGTTCCTTGAGAAAGCAAAGTTGAAAGATGATGGTAGCAATTACACGGACTGGGTCCGTAACTTGAGGATTATCCTCATTGCTGCACAGAAGAATTACGTCCTGGAAGCACCGCTGGGTGCCAGGCCTGCTGCTGGAGCAACACCAGATGTTATGAACGTCTGGCAGAGCAAAGCTGATGACTACTCGATAGTTCAGTGTGCCATGCTTTACGGCTTAGAATCGGGACTTCAACGACGTTTTGAACGTCATGGAGCATATGAGATGTTCCAGGAGTTGAAGTTAATATTTCAAGCAAATGCCCGGATTGAGAGATATGAAGTCTCCAATAAGTTCTATAGCTGCAAGATGGAGGAGAACAGTTCTGTCAGTGAGCATATACTCAAAATGTCTGGGTATAATAATCACTTGATTCAATTGGGAGTTAATCTTCCAGATGATTGCGTCATTGACAGAATTCTCCAATCACTGCCACCAAGCTACAAGAGCTTCGTGATGAACTATAATATGCAAGGGATGAATAAGACTATTCCCGAGCTCTTCGCAATGCTGAAAGCTGCGGAGGTAGAAATCAAGAAGGAGCATCAAGTGTTGATGGTCAACAAGACCACTAGTTTCAAGAAAAAGGGCAAAGGAAAGAAGAAGGGGAACTTCAAAAAGAACAGCAAGCAAGTTGCTACTCAAGAGAAGAAACCCAAACCTGGACCTAAGCCTGAAACTGAGTGCTTCTACTGCAAGCAGACTGGTCACTGGAAGCGGAACTGCCCCAAGTATTTGGCGGATAAGAAGGATGGCAAGGTGAACAAAGGTATATGTGATATACATGTTATTGATGTGTACCTTACTAATGCTCGCAGTAGCACCTGGGTATTTGATACTGGTTCTGTTGCTAACATTTGCAACTCGAAACAGGGACTACGGATTAAGCGAAGATTGGCTAAGGACGAGGTGACGATGCGCGTGGGAAATGGTTCCAAAGTCGATGTGATCGCGGTCGGCACGCTACCTCTACATCTACCTTCGGGATTAGTATTAGACCTAAATAATTGTTATTTGGTGCCAGCGTTAAGCATGAACATTATATCTGGATCTTGTTTGATGCGAGACGGTTATTCATTTAAATCAGAGAATAATGGTTGTTCTATTTATATGAGTAATATCTTTTATGGTCATGCACCCTTAAAGAGTGGTCTATTCTTATTAAATCTCGATAGTAGTGACACACATATTCATAATGTTGAAGCCAAAAGATGCAGAGTTGATAATGATAGTGCAACTTATTTGTGGCACTGCCGTTTGGGTCATATCGGTGTAAAGCGCATGAAGAAACTCCATACTGATGGACTTTTGGAACCACTTGATTATGAATCACTTGGTACTTGCGAACCGTGCCTTATGGGTAAGATGACAAAAACACCGTTCTCCGGTACTATGGAGAGAGCAACAGATTTGTTGGAAATCATACATACAGATGTATGTGGTCCGATGAATGTTGAGGCTCGTGGCGGATATCGTTATTTTCTCACCTTCACAGATGACTTAAGCAGATATGGGTATATCTACTTAATGAAACATAAGTCTGAAACGTTTGAAAAGTTCAAAGAATTTCAGAGTGAAGTTGAAAATCATCGTAACAAGAAAATAAAATTCCTACGATCTGATCGTGGAGGAGAATATTTGAGTTACGAGTTTGGTGTACATTTGAAACAATGCGGAATAGTTTCGCAACTCACGCCACCCGGAACACCACAGCGTAATGGTGTGTCCGAACGTCGTAATCGTACTTTACTAGATATGGTGCGATCTATGATGTCTCTTACTGATTTACCGCTATCGTTTTGGGGATATGCTCTAGAGACGGCCGCATTCACGTTAAATAGGGCACCATCAAAATCCGTTGAGACGACGCCTTATGAACTGTGGTTTGGCAAGAAACCAAAGTTGTCGTTTCTGAAAGTTTGGGGCTGCGATGCTTATGTGAAAAAGCTTCAACCTGATAAGCTCGAACCCAAATCGGAGAAATGTGTCTTCATAGGATATCCAAAGGAAACTATTGGATACACCTTCTATCACAGATCCGAAGGCAAGACTTTTGTTGCTAAATTCGGAAACTTTCTAGAGAAGGAGTTTCTCTCGAAAGAAGTGAGTGGGAGGAAAGTAGAACTTGACGAGGTAACTGTACCTGCTCCCTTATTGGAAAGTAGTACATCACAGAAACCAGTTTCTGTGACACCTACACCAATTAGTGAGGAAGCTAATGATGATGATCATGAAACTTCAGAACAAGATACTACTGAACCTCGTAGATCAACCAGAGTAAGATCCGCACCAGAGTGGTACGGTAATCCTGTTCTGGAAGTCATGCTACTAGATCATGATGAACCTACGAACTATGAAGAAGCGATGGTGAGCCCAGATTCCGCAAAATGGCTTGAAGCCATGAAATCTGAGATGGGATCCATGTATGAGAACAAAGTATGGACTTTGGTTGACTTGCCCAATGATCGGCAAGCAATTGAGAATAAATGGATCTTCAAGAAGAAGACTGACGCTGACGGTAATATTACTGTCTACAAAGCTCGACTTGTCGCAAAAGGTTTTCGACAAGTTCAAGGGATTGACTACGATGAGACCTTCTCACCCGTAGCGATGCTTAAGTCTGTCCGAATCATGTTAGCAATTGCCGCATTTTATAATTATGAAATTTGGCAAGATGGATGTCAAAACTGCATTCCTGAATGGATTTCTGGAAGAAGAGTTGTATATGATGCAACCGGAAGGTTTTGTCGATCCAAAGGGAGCTAACAAAGTGTGCAAGCTCCAGCGATCCATTTATGGACTGGTGCAAGCTTCTCGGAGTTGGAATAAACGCTTTGATAGTGTGATCAAAGCATTTGGTTTTGTACAGACTTTTGGAGAAGCCTGTATTTACAAGAAAGTGAGTGGGAGCTCTGTAGCATTTCTGATATTATATGTAGATGACATATTACTAATCGAAATGATATAGAATTTCTGAATAGCATAAAGGGATACTTGAATAAGAGTTTTTCAATGAAAGACCTCGGTGAAGCTGCTTACATATTGGGCATTAAGATCTATAGAGATAGATCAAGACGCTTAATTGGACTTTCACAAAGCACATACCTTGACAAAATTTTGAAGAAGTTCAAAATGGATCAAGCAAAGAAAGGATTCTTGCCTGTGTTACAAGGTGTGAAATTGAGTAAGACTCAATGCCCGACCAATGCAGAAGATAGAGAGAAAATGAAAGATGTTCCCTATGCTTCAGCCATAGGCTCTATCATGTATGCAATGCTGTGTACCAGACCTGATGTGTGTCTTGCTATAAGTCTAGCAGGGAGGTACCAAAGTAATCCAGGAGTGGATCACTGGACAGCGGTCAAGAACATCCTGAAATACCTGAAAAGGACTAAGGATATGTTTCTCATATATGGAGGTGACAAAGAGCTCATCGTAAATGGTTACGTTGATGCAAGCTTTGACACTGATCCGGACGATTCTAAATCGCAAACCGGATACGTGTTTACATTAAACGGTGGAGCTGTCAGTTGGTGCAGTTCTAAACAAAGCGTTGTGGCGGGATCTACATGTGAAGCAGAGTACATAGCTGCTTCGGAAGCAGCAAACGAAGGAGTCTGGATGAAGGAGTTCATATCCGATCTAGGTGTCATACCTAGTGCATCGGGTCCAATGAAAATCTTTTGTGACAATACTGGTGCAATTGCCTTGGCAAAGGAATCCAGATTTCACAAGAGAACCAAGCACATCAAGAGACGCTTCAATTCCATCCGGGATCTAGTCCAGGTGGGAGACATAGAGATTTGCAAGATACATACGGATCTGAATGTTGCAGACCCGTTGACTAAGCCTCTTCCACGAGCAAAACATGATCAGCACCAAAGCTCCATGGGTGTTAGAATCATTACTGTGTAATCTAGATTATTGACTCTAGTGCAAGTGGGAGACTGAAGGAAATATGCCCTAGAGGCAATAATAATGTTATTATTTTATTTCCTTATATCATGATAAATGTTTATTATTCATGCTAGAATTGTATTATCCGGAAACATAATACTTGTGTGAATACATAGACAAACCAAACGTCACTAGTATGCCTCTACTTGACTAGCTCATTAATCAAAGATGGTTATGTTTCCTAACCATAGACATGTGTTGTCATTTGATTAACGGGATCACATTATTAGGAGAATGATGTGGTTGACATGACCCATTCCATTAGCTTAGCACCCGATCGTTTAGTATGTTGCTATTGCTTTCTTCATGACTTATACATGTTCCTATGACTATGAGATTATGCAACTCCCGTTTGCCGGAGGAACACTTTGTGTGCTACCAAACGTCACAACGTAACTGGGTGATTATAAAGGAGCTCTACAGGTGTCTCCAAAGGTAAATGTTGGGTTGGCGTATTTCGAGATTAGGATTTGTCACTCTGATTGTCGGAGAGGTATCTCTGGGCCCTCTCGGTAATGCACATCACATAAGCCTTGCAAGCATTGTAACTAATGAGTTAGTTGCGAGATGATGTATTACGAAACGAGTAAAGAGACTTGCCGGTAACGAGATTGAACTAGGTATTGAGATACCGACGATCGAATCTCGGGCAAGTAACATACCGATGACAAAGGGAACAACGTATGTTGTTATGCGGTCTGACCGATAAAGATCTTCGTAGAATATGTAGGAGCCAATATGAGCATCCAGGTTCCGCTATTGGTTATTGACTGGAGACATGTCTCGGTCATGTCTACAATGTTCTCGAACCTGTAGGGTCCGCATGCTTAAGGTTTTGATGACAGTTATATTATGAGTTTATGAGTTTTGATGTACCGAAGTTAGTTCGGAGTCCCGGATGTGATCACAGACATAACAAGGAGTCTCGAAATGGCCGAGACATAAAGATTGATATATTGGACGGCTATATTTGGACATCGGAAGTGTTCCGGGTGATTTTGGAGAAAACCAGAGTACCGGAGGGTTACCGGAACCCCCCCGGGAGAAGTAATGGGCCATATGGGCCTTAGTGGAGAGAGAGAAGGGCAGCCAGGGTGGGCCGCACGCCTCCTCCCCCTAGTCTGAATTGGACTAGGAGAGGGGGGGCGGCGCCCCCCTTTCCTTCTCCCTCCCCACTTCCTCCCCCTCCTAGTAGGAGTCCTACTCCTACTAGGAGGAGGACTCCTCCTTGGCGCGCCTATAGGGCCGGCCGGCCTCCTCCCCTTGCTCCTTTATATACGGGGGCAGGGGGCACCCCTAGACACACATGTTGATCCACATGATCGTTTTCTTAGCCGTGTGCGGTGCCCCCTTCCACCATAATCCTCGATAATATTGTAGCGGTGCTTAGGCGAAGCCCTGCGACGGTAGAACATCAAGATCGTCACCACGCCGTCATGCTGACGGAACTCTTCCCCGACACTTTGCTGGATCAGAGTCCGGGGATCGTCATCAAGCTGAACGTGTGCTAAAACTCGGAGGTGCCGTAGTTTCGGTGCTTGATTGGTCGGGCCGTGAAGACGTACGACTACATCAACCGCGTTGTGCTAACGCTTCCGCTGTCGGTCTACAAAGGGCACGTAGATCACACTCTCCCCTCTCGTTGCTATGCATCACCATGATCTTGCGTGTGCATAGGAATTTTTTTGAAATTACTATGTTCCCCAACAGTAGAGTCCCATCCGGACACGAGATGAAGTCTTCAATCCTGTATCTTCATAGTCTAATAGTCCAGCCAATGGATATAGTCCGGCTGTCCGGAGACCCCCTAATCCGGGACTCCCACACTCGCATACACCGAATATTTGCCGACGAGAGTTTGTTTTTGGCGCCCACCGTGTATGAATATGAATCGGGGAGGGAGTCGATTTCGGCCGAGGACACACTGTGTTTTGGCGCCCAGCGTGTATGAATCCGGGTGAGAGGCGGTTACGTCATGTTTGGGTGAAATTACAAACCTACCCCTATCGAAACCTATAGAAATCCAGCAGATAGGCTTTGCGTGGCAGAGATAGGCAGTAGTGATTTCCATCTCGCAGATTTTGGTTTCGGGCGGTTACTTCAACTTTCCCCGCTCCGTTCAAATTTTGCAGAGTGCATGTTTACCGTGCCAACTCAATTCGAATCCCGTTTGTATTCTATTTTTTTGGGCGGGATCCATTTTCAATTGGAATTACATTCTATATACATCATTTTTTATATATACTTTTAAAAGCACAACACCATTTATACATAAATATGGTTACAAATGGCATGATCTCAGATTCATAAGGTTGTATCCATCAATTTGGATTTTCAAATATTTGAAACCACTTTATGTTGAAATCCAATGTATGCATTCCTTGCTAACTGTCTCCAATTATTGTGTGTTTCATGCGATTTTTTTACTTCTCAAACATGTATAATGTGTTTCACACACACAACATATAGTCTAATCCCGTTTAGACATTAATTGCATATAAACCATGCATTGTTTGTAATTGAAGAATCTACGGATCACCAATATTGATAAACTATATAACATTACACGTGTGCCCAAATTCAAATGAATATGCATGTTTGATACACCAATTTGCGTTATGATATTATCGATGTAGTGATCTCCAGTTTAAATATTTGAATCCCCTTTAATCCAGATATTCGTCTCATATAGCTATCACTCATGCTTATATAGGACTATCTCTCTGGACCTATACGCGTTCATCGTCTCTCAGGTATCTCTCGTGCTACCTGTATGTCGACAATGATCTTTTATCTTCGTAACACACTGCCGGTACTCTCTCCCTCGACCTTCATCACTCTATCTCTCTCTAAGTATATCTCGCTCCCTGCTATGTGTCTCTAACTATGATTCTCCATGTGGAATCTCTTTCTCTCACACAAACACAAAACTTTGTCTCCCGGGGTCTCATTTCTCTCTACTATTCCCATGTGTGCCACTCGCACACCCCTCATACAGAGATGTCTTTCGCTCCTTAGATATGAGAACCTACGACTCTTCCTCTTCACTATCTCTTTCTCACACACAAACACAAAATTTGTCTCCCAGGGTCTCATATTTCTCCATTGTTCTCTTGTATGTCGCTCACACACACCCTCTCTCTCTAGAGATATCTTGCGTTCCCTCATATGTCTCTCTAGCTATCACTCTCGTTGTGAAATATCTTTCTCTCTCGCAGACACAAAACTCCGTCTCTCTGGATCTCATTTCTCTCTGGTATCTGTTTGTATGTGACTCACATGCACCCTCTCTCTATCTCTCTCACACCCACACACATAACCCAGCCTTCTGATCCACTCGACTCCTATCTCTAACGCACACTAGCTAGCATCTTTATCTTTCTATTTATCTGTTTCTCCATCAACCTTCTTTCTCGCCCTCACTCTTGATTCCTATCACACACACTACATATGTTTCTCTCTACATGCAGTCAAGTGCCCTCTCACACACATATATAACTTCACCCTTTGAACCACCCGACGGTCATCTCCAACACCCAAACTAGCGGATGTCCCTCTAGCTAGCATCTCCATCTCTGTATCTATCTGTAGTTTCTCCGTCAACATTTTTTTCTCGCACGGAGTCTTGCTTCCTATCACCCACACTATATATGTCTATCCAGACATATGCATTTATAGGTTGGTCTCTTTTGCATAATCGTTGCGCCTCACTCCCTCTGCTCGCCATAGATGCATGCTCCAGCCCACACCACTATCTCCTAAAGACAAAAACACATGCTCAATTGTCGGGCCTTCTTCCCTGCATTCTCACATGCATGCATATTGTCATATCGATCCGTCTCTCCCATGTCGTTGATCTTATGACTTATGTCTTCTTTCTTTTATCTCGATCACGCGCGCGCGCGCACACACACATCCCACGTATACATGTATACCTCTCACACATGCACGTTCAAGGTCTCTATGTCTCCATACGTAGTTAATTACCCTCAATTCTAACGCCACACCGAATCATTCTCCTCTTTTGTGCACATAACTTCCGCTTGGATGGGTAAAACACACACTCACACTTAACAATCTCCTTCTAGCTACCCCCCGCCTCTCACTCTTCCCCTATATCCCCGACACCAATAAGACCATCCCTTTGTTTAATTCCTGCCTACATGCACCATCGATATATAGTAGTATTCCTCGGTGTCTCTCGAACAAACACGTTCTCTCGATGTCGACTCCTCTCACGCGCACACACCTTATCTTCCCTCTCTACGGGCATTTTCTCTCTCGCACCCCATCGTTGGTGGCCTCTGCCATACACATCACCTCTCTATGATGAAGCCATGCACACTTAAATTACATCCGCCACAGAGGACCCCGCGACACACACACACACATGCACGCACACCCCCACACACTAAGACTCCATCTCTCTCTCTCTCTCTCTCACACACACACACACCCCCCACACACACTAAGACTCCATCTCTCTCTCTCTCACACACACACACACACACAAACTAATACTCCATCTCTCTCTCTCTCTCACACACACACACACTAAGACTCCATCTCACACACACATGCTCTAGGCAGAGCATTTGTTCCTACCACCCTTCATCCAACCTTACCCGTATGATAAACAATCACCTTTATTTACTTGCATAACATGGACAAATTCCAACTTACTTTAGTAGTCAGCAAACTTATCATCTGTACCCATATAAAAAAACAAGTTGGTGGTGATGGTGTGCCTGCCATCTTGTAATACAGACCGTATGATCTATATCTGAGGATAGAAAGCAAACTATGATAATTTTACAAAAGATACCCGCACCTCTCTCCACGTCATTATCTCCCGCAACCTGATTGCTCAGCAATTAAAAAAGGAATAAGTCTCTGGAACAATCTAGCATGCATGGTGGTCGCTGCCGCCTGCCAGCGTCGTCCATCCCCATGCCTCCGTCCATTCTGACCACCAGTCATCACCACGCTCCACTCCTCCTCACCTTATCTCTCATCTTTCATTTTTTCGATGACATTCTTGAGATACCAGTTTTCTGATAAAATTCTCGAGATATCATTAGTTTTTACACATGGAATTACTCTTGCATGGGTCAATCACAACAGGTGTTTTGTAAAAAAATGCATATTGATGTTCCCTGCAATGCACGAGAATCTTGCTTGTAATTATATAACACAAATCACGAGCAGGAAGTGACATTTTTTGACACAACCACGTTAACATGGTCACGTAAATCACTAGCTAAAGTAAATACCATTATACTTATATCCCGATGCAAAAGGTTGAGTACATGTCCGAAGAGTAGAATCGCATACACGCACTCTGTCTCTCAGAATCTCTCTCTCACACACACCAGTTACGTGACACCCACTTAAGCAGACACGTATGTTACAATTTGTGCACCCGCGGGTACACGTGATGCTGCACATTTATTTAAGCCGGAAGGCGAACCCAAACAGTAGCTGCATTCATTCCCCTCCCGCCGCCTCTTCTCTGGTCACCGTCACACGGTAGCCATGGGCCGGCCGAAGGTAACAACATACGCCATACTCCCGCCAGAGCGGCGCTTTAATATGGAAATTTTAGTGGTCATGCTTGCATCTTTTTGTGCTAGCACTCCTATATAAGGGTTGACCGGTCGCTTCCCGCGAACGTGCATGGGCGGTGGAAGAGGAAGGAGAAGGGAAGCGGGCTGTGGAGTAATGTTTTTTTACCACAATTTCTTAGGAAACTGAGTGCAATAATTGAGTAGTTTTGCAAACTACCAATACTACACCTGAAACGGTTCAAAACCTATACTCCCTTGCCAGCGCGCGCTTCCCGCGTGAAACGGTCAGCGTCACCCTGGAGCGTCAGTGCCGCATTAATGCCCGACCAGAGTGGAGGCGACCTCTTACTGGCGCCAGCTTTGAAGTGGCGCGACGGCCGAGAGAGCGCCGCTTCCCGGTGCACGCGACTGCTCCACGTCGAGACTGGCCATAGGCCTTGTTTGGATCCATGGGTTAGAGTTAGTTTGAGCTAGTTGGGGCTCAAATAGCCCTAAATTATCCAAGCACGAGGGTTTAAATTGGAGCAAGTTGCACAGAACCCACCAAAAAAAACTATCCCACCCAAGAGTGCTAACTGGAGATAGTTCTCATTGGGACCACTGAAAAATCACTTTTCTCTCTCCATGAAGTGCATTTATTGTCAATCTAACCCTGTCACCCAAACACCTCTTTGGCTACAGTTAGTTCAGGGTTAGTCATGAGTTAGTCTAACCTCTAGCTAAGTTAGAGTATCAAACAGGAGCAGTATAGGACATGCAAGTTGCTCAAAGCATACATGCAAATTCATACATGAAAGGATTTTTTTCTTTTTGAAAATGGAACGTGAAAGGAATTTTTTTAGAATGCTCTTGGCATGTCGCTAACATGTGATAGTTAACTGACCTCAATAGATGGCAGAAACGCCAGCCCGCCGCACTTTGATAGAGACGAGTAGGAAGAAGCGATACGGGCTGCTGGATTACTAGAGATAGGTGTCGCATGGAAGCCAAGAAATATGGTGATAGCATGGGTTAGCCATGTACTAGTATGATGTAACTACACTGGGCTGCCGTGTTTCGTACTCTTCCAGTCCACTGTGGAGATGATTGGTTAATTTTATATCGCTGAATAATATTAAATATTATGAGTGCAGATGCTCCACCATGAGGTTCCTTGCTCCTTCTCGGTCGTCCGGTATCTATGTTCTTCCACTTTTTTTTACGTGAGCTTTGTTCATACTTTTGCCAACACTCGAGACATCTAGCATCAAGGTGCACGTGCTATGCAAGGATCGTTCCATCTATATGAAGAACACGTGGGACTGGAACTACGAGACGGACATGTACCCAGGAGTGGACGTACAAACCTGAGTAATGTAGCGCAGTAAGTTAAGTAGAAAGACACAAATGGTATGAACATGCGTGGCATATATGGTGTGTTTGGTTGCGTTCTCGTCTCAACATAGTTGTTCCCTCTTCATGCATGCTCAACTCAACACCCCTCTTCATGCATGCTTCTAGTGTATTTGTGCTAAACTAGTGTGGACTCATGCACCCTCCATACACTCTACCAAACACCCAAAAGTAGGTCGAGAAGGGAACTCTTGGGCGACATTTGTCTCTTACTACGTACTACCACTAAATGTTGTACATGCAATGCACGGTGATGTTATGGAGTACGTGCCTAAGTACTCTACTACTACTATATTAGTTGGAGGCACATATTAACTTTTATATTTGTTTACGTGTATGCCCCGAGACCTTCCAACTAGACGTGTATTTCTCTCCAGGTCGCACTTTGTATCGTTCATACCACTAAGTACTACTATGTGTGGTCTCCGACCCAGAAGTGGAAGAAGTGGAGACGCTCTACCACGCTGTTCATGTCCCACTCCTTTCGCTGACGTGTGGGACATCCAACACGTGCCGTGTTTGGCACCCTTCGTCGTAAGAGTTGAAACGCTAGCATTCATCAGAAATAAAAAATAATTATAAATCGGCAGTGATACTATTTTTTTGAGAACCAATCAGCAGTGATACTATACCACGTGGTTTCCTTGCTCCTCGATATCGGAAAGAATACTTCCCTTCGCCAACATGTGGGATGTCGACCATCCAGGTCCACTTGCCATGCACGCAGAACTCCAAGGGAGAATCACCCAGGTCGTCGCGCCGCAGTAACAATGAATAATGAGCCATCAAATCACAGGCCCACTTCCCACTTTGAAGTTGCTCGGACGAAGAAACCATCATGACTTCGTTGAATTCCGCTTCTTGAAGAAAACTATTGTACCAGCAGTACTGCTAGCTATAGTAGTTACTCCAACAGAGGCCTCCTTTCGTTCATAGGATAGGAATATGAAAATCATAGGAAGTGAGATGACATGCATCTCAATTCCTATAGAGAAAGAGATGCCATTTGATTCTTAGGATAGGAATTTTTCCATTTAGTCTAGGCTAATATACTAGTAATTTGCTCTAAGAATTACAGTAGTAACTAGTAGTATTGGTACATGCTCGTACTCAGACACAGACACACACACTAACTACTAGTACTACTACTTCTCAGATGCTGGCCAAACACCGTCGTTCTCCTTCCCGGCTTTGTCGGCGACACCCCACCGTGCTGGGATCTCCGCCGACCTCTCTGCAGCAGCGCGTGCGTCCTTTTCTTTCTTGCGGCGGCAGGCCTCTCTTTTCTTGAGTGCTTTCTGACTTTTCCGCTCCCTCTGTGCGGCTTTGGCTGCCTCTTGCTCTACCGCCCATTCGGCCTTGGTATCTTCAAATTCCTCCCACATAGTTGTGAGGTCGCGAGCGGCGATGAACTCGGCACGGCGGGATGCCATCGCTTCCCTACCATTTTGTGTGCGGTCGTGGGCGGCGAGGAACTCGGCGCGGCGGGATGCCATCGCTGCCTTACCGGTTAGTGTGCGGCGCGGTGGCATGAATGACGCTTGGTGAGAGCTCTGGGGTGGAGTGGCCGGACAATCGTATAGTGCATTGGTTTGTCAAGAGCTCAAGGACAGAAGACAAAGCAAATTTGGATACCCCTTCAATCCTGGTCATTTATTACCGAGTAAAATGCATTGGCGGTCATCGAACTTGTCTTGATAGCTCACTTTGATCATTGTATACGAGATATGGTGATTATATGGTCACTGGCTCAGCGTATAGCTCCGTATTTGTCTGGTTGACCAGTCAAACAGTCCGCGTGCGCCTCATCAACTCGTGTTCTTTATCTATCTACGCGGGCCTACCTGTCAATGGAGAAAGAAATACTGTAAAAACCAAAATTATGTATATGTGGGGAATCAAACCACGGACTCGTTGCTGCAACGCACCCTCGTCAGCCAAATGAAAATGAAATACTTCGCGTCAGACACTCACGCTCACGCTGTCAAAGCATGCTAATGCATGCATGTCGCCCTCTAAATCAAAGTCCTGCTCATGGCGCAACGCAAACGGCGAGCCCATCACCTGCGTGCCCCGGCGGTGCCTGACATTACTGTTTAGACGTTTGATGGAGGCCTACGCGAACACCGAGCATGTATTCACCTGGCTCAACACCAACGGTCATACTCGGACCGCCTTGCTCATGTATATCGTCCATCACAATGACAATCTATAAAACAACCTAAGCTAGAGAGGGTACTATGGTAGTATGGTACGGAGTATGTACTATCATGAGCGACCGATCTTAGTGGCACTACACACCGAAACCCCTTCCATCGCTAGCGCGCGCTTCCTGCCTGAAACGGTCACCGTCTTTCCAGAATGTCAATGCCGCATTCACCGGACTTAACTGTAGGTGCAATTGGTGCGTCACTGACATGCGGGCCAGATGCCCGTTGGGCCCACATGTCAGTAACCCAAACGCATCTACAGTTAAGTCACTGAAGCAGCGTCCACATTCACGCCCGACGAACCTACTCCAGCGCTAGTGGTCCATCCGTCTGCCGCGGCTCATTGCCATTCACCCGCTATATTAACTTGAGCCCCCGCTCCCAGCCATAGCCAAAGACCCACACTTATTCTCCTCTGGTCCCTTCCTTCTGTCGGCACCACTTCAACTATGGCCTCCTAGCGCTCCGAAGCTTTCTTGGACGTACTGTTGCAGGAGCAGACGAGGGACATCGGCGGCTCCGCTCCGAGCGCGCTCCAAAGCTCTCTTCGATGTACTGTCGCAGGAGCAAACAAAGGAGATGGCCGCCACCCCCCCGGCCACCCTCCACCGCCACGACCATGAAGCCGGTGCGCGTGCGCGGGCGCAGCCGGCAGCAAGGAAGAGTAGTACACGGTAGGTCGCCGCCGCTCTGGTCCCGGGAAGGCCACCGCTACTCCACTCAGTCGATGCCAAGCTTGGTGGGGTAAACATCGGTGGCCGATTAGCCGCTTGACGGCGAGTGGAGGCGGAAATCTTCATAACCTTGTGCTCCGAAGGAGGAGGTTATTGAGTCGGATGGGGAGGAGGCAAAGGCAATGGCCGGCTTTCTCGGGTTCATGGCCGGACATGGTGGTCGGGCGCCGGCGATCGTTTAGATTAGGTTTATAGTAGGTTTTAGTACAGTTTGTGCGAAATATGTAATGAATTTCGTCCAGCTTGTAGGAAAAGTTTTCGAAATGTAATGAATTTCATCCGGTTAATTTGAAATTTGCTTTATTTGCATGAATTTTGTCCGGTTAGTTCATATAGTTGTCGAAAGGTATGCGGGCAGCATCGGATGGCATCCATCAATGTCCTCGGACAGATGCCGGTGTAAATTTGTGGGCCAGTGCTGGAGATGCCCTAACTATCATGCTATAATTGCTAACAATCCTCCATTATTTGGCAGGGAACAGTTATCCCTCGATCAAAATAAGATCCGCGGTGTTTCACACTCCTCCCACATAAGAGTGTAAACTCTTGCTTACATAAAAATGGAGCAAGTGGACGGCACTGTAGCACGTCATATCACTCGAACTAGCCCACCTAACGAGCGGGAATGCACCACCCTCGTCATTTTGTTCTAGATTTCTATCGATCGATCACGCAAAAATGTTATGCTTCGCAAGTTCTAAAGGAAAAGGCGGCACACTTACGACTCATACGCGTCGCAACCCCGACAGTCCAGCTCGCACGCCGCTCACCAGAGGGGACACGCGTTGTCTTACAATTTCACTGACATCTGGGACCGTAATTGAATAAACCGTCGATAGCAGAAATCTAATCGCTCGGCGGGCGTAGGCTGAGAAGAGAGAAACGGGGGAGGGAGAAGAGATCGCCCGCCAGCCGTGCATGGACTCCAAGAAATATTTGGTGATAATGTGAGGTGGGCCATGCTGGAGTCCGGACCGCTTCCAGAGCCCGCTCTCACCGCCCTGGCCCCTCAAGACGCCAGTTGCCCGCCGCATGCATGCATAGCAAGTAGTACTCCTTATGTGGAGGAGAGAGAGGCATTGACAAAGTCAAGGAGTGGGCTCTGCAAGAGCCCGTCTCTACACGTGCTCCTAGGTATAAAAATAATAATTCTAAAAAGGCATAAAAACAACTGTGTCTTAAAAAAAGAAAGGTAAAAAACATTTGAGAGGAAATAGATAGAGAGAAAGTGAGAAAAAGCTGTAACCTGGGCATTACATGAGGAAGGAGGGAGTGGTGCACATGCCAAGTTCACTGGGCTGCCGTGTTTCACACTCCTCCATCGTAACAGTGGAGACAATAGCTTTCATCAAAAATAAACAATGAATACTCGTTGCTCGTCCTCTATATCAGAAAGAATACTTTCATTCGCTGACATGTGGGACGTCGACCATCCTGGTCCACCTGCCATGCACAAAATTATCCTGGTCTACCCCGGTCGTATCGCAGGCCCAACCTTTCCCACTATAAGTTGTTCGGACGAAGGAACCATCATGACTTCGTTGAATTCCACTTCTTCAAGAAAACTTACTGTACCCGCAATACTGCTACCACACGCAAAGACTTGACGGCACTATACCACGTCATATCACTGAAACCCACTAGGCCAAACTAGCCCGCCTAGGTCATCTATTTTGGAACGGAGGGAGTACGTCTCTGCACTGCTATGATTTTGTGTTGCATGTTCTCTGTACTTTTGCTACGATTTTCCTACCCTATGAACCAAATGAGGCCTGAATGTATGTCGACTATTGTCTGATCGATCGCTAAGCCTACAATTTTAGGAGCTAGGGCTATTGGTCGATCGACGAGGGATAAGTATAAGCATACCACGAGCTCATCAGCCCCAACATTTCTCTTCGGTGAGTGTTTTGCAAGTACTATAGCTCGCGCAATAGCTAGCCTACTAACACCAAGAATCATCAAACAAGCCCTACTGATATGATAAACAGTTCAAACTTACATCTAAGCATGCCATATATTACAACAAACGCTGGTGAGGATACATCTGTTTCCATAACTCGGAGAGGGTTCGCATGATTCATCGCATGATTCACTATCAAACAAAAGTAGCAAGATCCGCCCACACAAGACAGTGCACTAGCCCTAAGATGGTTTGATAACACGCATCGTTTTGGTAATTAAATACATGGCAATGCAAACTACCCTGAAGGATTGGCGCGACCAACTATTTCTTGTCATCGATCTCTCGGGCAATGACCACAACACGGACAGTGGCATGGGAATCGATTTCTGGGGCGATGTCCGCAGGAATGATTGCGACATCGGAATTGATCTCTGGGGCGATGTCCACAGGATGGATAGTGGCATCGGAATCGATCTCCGGGGCGATGCCAATAGGACGGGCCACGACATCGGAATCATCAAGGACGTCTACCAGCACCTGCACAACCCTAACATATTAGCAAGCACATTGCAAATAATCAAAAACCACAACTATGGTAACAAGCCATTATTTTTTACCTTGTGCAGCTCACCGGGGGATCTCATCCCTACGGGGGTCATCTCCTCGTCCTCGATGGGGGCCATCACCTTGCTAGGGGAATACTGCTTCTCAACGGTGACTATCTCCTCAAACTCGGTCTTGAGCCTCACATAGGTGGCAATCAGAGTTCCTGGGGTAGGCACGGTGGGGCCCTTGCTGTTCTTCCAACTTCCTTTGAGGAGTTCGTCTGCCAACGTCCTCAACTCTTTGGCCAGTGCTTGTTTCTTGGAGTTCTTCCTCTCCATGGGTTGGCCCACCAACATGGTCAACTCATTGGTCGGTGCTCGCTTCCTGGAGATCTCTATCTCCAGTGGGTTGTCCGCCAGAAACTCTTTGCCTAGTGCTCCAGGATCCATCAATGAACTGACAAACAAAAAGCAATCGAAAGGAAACCACAATCGCAATGAAAACGGGAAAAGAATAGGATGTGAGAATCGGTCGGTGCTTCGCAAAAAGAGGATTCTTGGAATGAAAATATAGCAGCATAACTGATTCACCCACCTTTCCTTTGTCGGTACAGAAGAAAAATGGCAGAAGTGAGTAGCCTGGAGTGAGGTTTTCTTCAAGAAAGGGAAGAAAGGGCTTGAACGAGCATTCCAGTGAAATGATGGTTGCTTCGTCCAGTTCAACTTGGAGGCCACCTTACCACTGCTGGTAAAGGTGTGGGTTTTGTGATATGACGGGTCATGACGGCCACACCAGGGTGACAGGTGAGTCTTGACTGTAGCACCTCGCTGTGATTTGGTGGATGGCATGTGGGACCGGATGCTTTGAAATGTCCCGCATGTAGATAGAGCGGCTAGTCATATAGGAGTGCTCAATATTGTGCACCGCGACCAAGGCGGCGAGGAAAACAAGAGAACTACGTAATTAATGCATGAGTTTAATTAGGTTAGTTTTGTAAAGTACGAGATACATTCCTCCAATCGCAAAATGCCTTGGTTCATGAGATTTGAGCCCTATAAACCAGAAGGGAGGGAGTACTACACACGGTGCAGTCTAGTCACTTGTTGAAATATCTAGAAAGGCAAATACTCCTTTCCGGTTTACAGGGCTATACTACTCCCTCCGTCTAGGTGTGTAAGTCATCTTACGAAAACCAAATAGTCCCAAAACACTTAGGCGCGGTGCATTAACTTCTACCTTGTTTCTTGTTTCTTGACATATCAACCAATAAGAGATGAGAGGTGTGCATGCTTTTAATGACTTGCAATGGCTAGTTCATTGCATGCCAAGCTATTAATTAGCAAATAAACATTGGTGACCCCAGGAGGAAACGGTGCTAAGCGCGTGGACCTATGCAGAATGAGTATCAACCAATGGATAATGGAGTTTAATTCTTAAACAATAGCAATTTTGTCTCATGCAAGAGCCTGGCTAGTACTCCAAGGAACCGCACCACGTGAGCGTTTGCAACTGCCACGTTCGGGTTGCTCTTGGCTCTTCGCCTCTTCTAGAAGACGAACAATGATGTTACTCCTACTTCTACAGCATCGAATCCACTGCTGCATGTCCGTCCACCTCGTGCGGGAGGGATAGCGTGTAGCGAAAGCTTCTACTTACTGCTCATGCCTTTGCATCTATGACAGGTGGGCCCAAAAGGTGGTTGGCCCTCCTGTCATGCAGCCAAAGGCAGGTGCAGTGAAGGCACCAGAGCTCAGTCCGCGAGGGAGAGGGCGTTGTAGTAATCAAATTTCTCGGTCTTGTACGAGTTGACGTGACACATCAAAGAACTTCACTCGATATAAGACTTTTTACACATTTCAAATGGGCTACTTCGTATGTAGGAGTAGACATAATCTGCTTCGTATGTAGTCACTTGTTGCAATCTCTAAAAAGACTTATATTTGGAAACGGAGGGAGTACAATGCATGCATGCATGCCATGACTCTCCTTTTGATACTTGCATGTGTTGATTTGATGCACCTTGCCAAATTTTGACTATAAATTTAACTAACCAAATTTTCATGCATGTCACAAAAAATTACGGGGCTGTTTGGATTGTGACTATGTTTGTCTTATGTTGCCACATTATTTTTCCCACACTTGCCACACTTGCCTAACCTAAGTTGCTCAAATTGTTAGACACACTTTGGCTTGCCCAAGGGAATCTTGCCACAATTTTTGTGTCTATGACATGTGGGGTTCACTACTAATAAAAAAAATTCTTGTCTTGGGTGTGGCTAACAAAAAATACTTATACTTAGGAACGGAGGGAGTAGAAAATATAAATAATAATGCATGTTGGGGCAACCCACGTTTCCGCTAATTTTAGCCATGGGCTTGTTCACAATTTTTACGAGGGGGTGGTTGTTCATTTAATGGAGGGACTTGTAGTACCAGACTTAAACGATACAAAGTGTGACCTGGCACACCGTAACACCACTTGGAACAAGCGGGTAGCTATCTCAAAAAACAATCAACAACTAAAAAAACCCGCAACCTGGCATGTAGTAGTACACAATTTTAAACGATTGTTTTGGTGGAGTGAAAAAGGAAAACTACCCCACTACGTATATATAGGCCGGAGCCTCCGCGCTTGCTTGCTAGGGTTGCTCTATTCACACACTCTCATCCTCTCCAGATCTAAACAAGATAGGGGTAGTAACACTGTCTTTCTCCCTTCAAAAAACACTGGCTTTCTATCCTCACCGCTGGTTACAGATCCGGACGTATCCCCCTCGGCCGGTGAAGGGGAGGAGGGGCAGCGTTTAGGCCGTCGTCGAAAGCGAGGGAGGAGACCCACTGCCGGCCGCACCGTTATCTCTGGCCGAGTGCCGGCGCGGGAGGTCCTTCGATCCCTTCGTTGTTGCCTGTGGGCGGATCCGGCCTCCCGCCGCCCACCTATCCACATCCCGACGACCTTCAGGTATATATTCGTTTGAAACCGCCTTAGCTCTACTTCCCCAGCTCGCTACATCACTGCATGTGCATCATTTTCTACCTCTCAGCCCCTCTCGATCGGATGGTCTACGTCACATATTTTTTTCTTCTATTGTTAGAGGTAAAGCTACTTCATGGAGTCGAATCTTGTATACTTGGTTCAAACAAGAAATAAAGTGGGGGTGGGGGACTTTAGTATGTACATCGGACTTGGTAAAAACAGGAAGGAAAGGGAGTGAAAGTAGTACAGACTGGTCATCCAACCGGTCTCTTGGTCGAAAAGGGAAATATAGGGGTAACGCTGTACACAGTGGTATGACCAGGACTATATTTGCTATCCACACATAGGAGTAGGTGGTTATAGTGAACAAAAATGGGACCAACCTAGATATGTTTCTTGGATGTTTGTTTCTCGGGGCAACAAACTATGAATCAACACTTTATGCCCCTGTTTACGTACATGGTGCTAGACTGCTGGTGCACCCACTGTTCTTAATCTAATGTCCCTGGTAAAAATGAAGCCATGCCACTGTTATAAGCCATGAAAAGTTTAGCCAAATGTTTTTGCCTGTAATTGTTTGAGACTCTGACTGTTTCCGATGTGCCTTTTTGTGCAAACAGGGATATCCAATTCACCTGGTTGCTGTTGTGACCTTTTGGTGCACTGCACAAAACTCTTCTTAAAAGAAGTGACTTTTGTGCTGTTTAACTGGAATGTCAAAATAGAACAGTTGGTTCATTTTAGTGGAACTGCACAGAGGGAGATCTGTGTTCCAATCCTCATCATCCATATTTGCGCCATAACCTTCCTTTAGGTAAGAATAATATTTAATGCATGTGTTCATCTCTATTTTCAGACTGCCATGAGAAAATAATGCTGTTTTTACTAGTACACTTGTACTCCCTCACTGACAAAACCAATTCTGAATTAGAAGGCCAATCATGTACTTGGTTTCACCAACTAGTGAGGAGAAAGAGAAACAGAGCATGAAGAGGAGGAAGAAGAAGAATAAACAGGGCCAAGGCGATCTTGCTGAAGCCAGAGGCCTCAGTCGAGGCCATTCAAGGGCTCCGGTAATGACTACCTTACATGTGAGACGATCCTCCAGGGAGCCCTTCCACTTTTGCTGTCTCACTTAATTAATTAGGAGTACTTAAGTACCACTAATTTATTACTGCCTAATTTTTCTGTTGGAGTTAAACAAATCTTTAGTAGGACCCTCTGAATCATGTACATGTGTATGTTTGTTTTTGGAGGTGAATCATGTGGTGGAGCAGGGAGGGAATATTATTAGTGTCATGACATAATAGTGCTATTGTTTTGCATGTCAATTTATTGCCATTGGTTCAATGAGGCAATGTTTTGCGTATTATCCATCATGAATTTGATGCTACTGTTTGAGTAATATGCTTATGTCTTCCTATCATTTCTCACTAAGCTAATGAAGGTTTCACCTTGTTCCTACTTGTGCAAATAGGGATCATGTTGTGTCAATCATACATTTTAGTGGAACTACACAAGACAATACAATGAACTATATCCCAGCCAGTGCTTTAACTCTGCTGGAAGTTCTTGATAATCTTTCGATATAATCTTAGCACTGGTAAACAAGAGTGATTTCAACCATAAATTTGAAGTGCACAAAAAATATATACTATTGTGTGATTCCAGTGAGTGCTTTATCATCTCTGATGGGACTACATGAATAAGCTTTTTTTCTCAGGTTGGTACGGGCCTAAGGACTTCATCCATATTAGTTTTCTATCATCTCTATTTGTATCGTGCTACTGTCATGAGAAACTCCTTTATCTTTGCACGTTAAAGTTTTGCAACCTATGATAAATGGCAATGCTTTGAGTGTTGAGTTGAGCTAATTGGCACTGATTAAATAAACTAATACCTCTCTTTAAGCAAGACTACTATGTTGCTAACTTTACCCATTAAGATAATGAGGGTGCTTCTATTTGTTAGTGTATGTTTCATCAACTAGTCCCACTATTATAGTAATCTCACTCTCTCAATATATGTGCCAACAGGGATGCTCGATTTTGGTGGAACTGCACAAAAATTTTTGGTGCTTCATTGCCTCGACAGCTTCCGTCCTTTCCTGTCAGTCGCTAATCTCCGCTTGCTTTCTTCCTTTGCTGTCAGTCACTTGGCTTATCTCGGCTTCCAGTCAAAGGAAATAGTAATTGATATGCTACCTCACACAGGTTGGTACTGGTCTTTATCCTGATTATTGTGCCTGTCATATGTATTGGTAATTTGGTATTGTGCTACTGTTTGCTGATTTCATAAAGGAGTAATTTGGAGCCTGAACTCACAGGCAAATCATTACATCGGGTGATTTCAGTAGAACTGCACAAAATGATTAGATGGACAGGTACTTATGCTGCTGCTATGTACTCCAAAGTTCACTCAGACAAGCATCGATGTTGACAAGAAGTGCCTATATTCATTCGAGTATCAACCGATGTCAACCAATTGTCAAACTCCAAGTATTAGGAGAGTGAACGCCAAAAATATTGCTTGGTGCATAGCCCAGAAAAACGCAGTCCAGTCTTTGGTCCCAACTTGTGCCTTTTGGTTATCGGCACATATGGTAGCGAACTATATGGCATGGAGTCTAAAGATTCCAGACAAGTTGGTTGACACGTATATTCATCTGGCACTTAATCAGTCTGCACGCCAGGGATGCTCCATTTCAGTTGAAGTACACAAAAAATTTGGGTGGTTCATTTTCTCAACCGCCTCCTTTCTCGTCTGCAATGTAGAATTTTGGCGAGATACAGGACCAAGATGAGCCAGTAAACTAGTTGGATGAAAGTAGTGGCCAAGTTGCTCAAACATCCCTCGTCACAAGGCCACTATTTTAGGATAAACCTACAAGCAAAGTTCAGATTGTCTGTGCTGCCTCTTATGTACTCGAAAGTTTACTCGTACAAGAACTAATTTTAGCAAGAAGTACCTCCGATCGAACACCATTTACCAGTCTGTACCCTAGGTAATTAAAGTTTGTCCATGGATCATATTGGCTGTGATCTCAATCATTTGGATGCATAAACATACTGAACATCTGTATATCTGAATCTTTTTGTGAATTATGTATGAATATTGTCATGTGATCTATCAATCATTTGGATGCATAGATATGCTGAGCTTGTGTATTTATGAATCTTTTGAGTTGTTGATAGTGCATGTTGGCTATGAATATGAACGTGTCCTGTGGACCTGAGTTTGATATGAATGTTTACCTTTTCTATTGTATTTGTGTGTTAACTTGTTAGCATACCTACTGTGGGGTATAAAACGCATGTCTCTTATAAAAGTAATGCTGTTTCCAATTTATGTTTTCCCTTCTAACCACATTATATATACTAGCAAAAGGGCCCATGCGTTGCAACGGGAAAAAATATGGCACACACTTACGTTCTATTCTTCTTTACCGTCTGTCATTACACGTGCTCCGGTGTAATAACATCATAAATTACCAAACTTCCTTAGGAGTTTTTTTCTCAGGCACCACAGTGAGAATGATTGACAATATGAGCATCACCAGCCTGAAGAAAGTTGTTTCTGTTATGACCGGCATGGCCAAGAGGATATATGATGCGCATTGGCATCCAACAACAACATTTCTCATGGTTTTGGTTTTTTATGAACCAGTGCTATATTTGATTATTTGGCACAAAAAAGTTGTAATTCTTTCACTCCAACTACAGCCAACATGGCTCATCATTCTTCCAAAAGATGTCCCTTATGATATTTTTTCAGAAAAAAGGAGTGCATTATCTCCTTGCTGTCGTCTAACTGAAGGAAACTGAATATGAAAATTTAAGTGTATATAGACTGTCCTACTCGGAGTGCATACAAAAATATTTTTATCCAAGTCGTCAGTGCCAACACTGTACCTCCAATGTCCATCTGCATCTACACGACTAGGTATAATCTTAAGCAAGAATGGAACTACCAAGCAAACTGAGATAACAACATGTAGCCGACCCCGGGCAGCAGGTGGTCAGGGATCATCAGCAGAGAAACACGAAGTCGGCTGATGACCGCCGAGCATGGCCAAGCCCATATCGCTCTCGTGGATGCTGTGGTGGCTCCCGGGCCTCTCCGTGGCTCCTCCACTCCGAGTCCACAGCCTGACGTCAGCATTCCGCCTCCATCCTCCTCCGCCCTCTGTCCCACGTGCTCCTCCACACCTCCCTCTCCAAGCCGACGGATCCGACCTTCCCCTCGCTGGATCTAGTCCACCATGAGCCTCAAGCCACCCTGCCGCCGCGCTCGTGTCCATGTCGTGCATGGTGTAGAGGTGGCCAGAGTGTGGAACAGGCTGCGTCGCAGGCGTCTGCGCGTTGCGCCTCCGCTTCCTCACCCCAGCGAGCGCCAGACTGAACAGCTTCGCGCCAGACTGCCATTTTGTTGTACAATTTCCCTTCGTTCTCATTCTGTGTTCGTTGATTCAAGAGGATCATTGTTGATATGCAATTTTCCTAGGTATATAAACTGGTAGACTTTCATGTAAGCAATAGAGGTGGGATTACTCCGAGTACATGTGTGAAAATCAGGTATGGTACAGATACAGAAGCGTGCATGTAGGCCAAAACATGCGTGCAGGCCCAATAACAGAATGTGGACATGGACCAATTGGATGGACACAGTTTTTAGTACCGCCTCGCGGCAATTGGACGGACTGTTGACCAAAACTAACGGAAAAAAACCTGAAAGCGTAAATTCACGGAAAGAAGCGTATTGTGACGGTGAACCCAAAGATTCAATCCGTGCTTTATTATTAGGGAAAGATTTATATTATAACTATTATCATATATTTTATAGAGACTTATATATACATTATAAAAACATCCCACGTGTTAGTAACTTATAAAAGTAAATGTTTAAAGGAAGTTGGCAAGGAAAATCCTTGTTGTTTTTGACTCACAGACAAGGAAAATCCTGGTGATTGCGTAGAAAAGCTTGCGAATATTTTAAGGACCAATTTAATAATAACACTCTCATTTTTATTTTGAGCAATAACTCGCTAATTTCTTAATTATATATATAAAAAATGTGCCTCTCCGGTTTATTCTTTGATATTAATTGCTCCTTCTAACATAACATTATATATATAACGAGCCCACCTAATACATGTATTTCAAGGAAGTGCAAATGGGCTGGGATTTCTTAGAAAATATAAATGGGCCTGATTGACGCGAAATTATTTGTTCACCCAGCCCAACAAATGGACTGTACATTCTAGAAAACATGGGTTAAATATATGCCATATTTTTGCAGGCTGACATGTGGGCCAATAGGTCGAAGCCTACGCAGGGCGTTGTCAACTTGGTAAACAAATGATTGTGTCATCCACAGCCATTGAATTTATATCCAACGGCCGGCATGCACCTTCAATCTCTCATCTTCTTCCTCCAGCGTCGCCGGGACCGCCTGGTCCGGCCTCTGGCGGCTAGCGGCTCTGCTTAGCACGCATCGCTACGAAGCGCTACCCTACCGCCAGCCAGGCTATCCTTCCACCCCTCGACACCTCCTGTTATTCTCCACAGACTACAGCCCCATGCCGCAACAGAACCCGTTATAACCCTTCTCCTCCTCGCAATCTGTGACTCCACTGCCGCGTTTTCCCATCTCCGAGTCGTTCCCGTCCGGGGCCTCGCTGTCGTCCACTGCCTCGCTGCGTTCGGTGTGGCGTGGTCAACACACGAGAGTCATCGGAAGAGGACTGTACGTGGAGAGCCTGACGGCTGGGACCCACGAGGTCCATGGTCGCACACAAGGAAAGTTCCTCCTTATTAAGCTGAAAAAATGTTTCCTCCACCTGACAGCTGGGACCCACCGGCTGTATCTTCGCACGGAAGGAAGTGCCTCCTTGTTTTGCAAAAAAATTATTCATCCCATTGACAGCTGGGACCCGTCAGATTTGGTGACTGACTTGTGGGCCTACTAAGCGGACGTGTACGCACGACTTTGTCAACTTAATCAACAAATGATTCTAGCAGCTGGACCGTTGGATGTTAATCCAACAGCCGGGCTCCTTCTTCAACCTCTGTTCTTGCTCCTGTCTCCCATGGGCGGCACCGCGGCTGTGCTGCCGCGCACCCGAACCAGTGAAGTTTCCCACTCCTCTACATCTGCGACTCCACTGCCCCGTCTTCCCCATCTCCGGGTCGTTCCAGTCTGGGTGCGCTCGGCACGGTGTGGTCAACATGGTCAATAACCGATACGTGAGAGGCTGATAGTGGGGACGCACCATGCCCATGGACGCATGCATGCAATGGAACGCAACAAGGTCAACATGGTCAAGGAACGACTTCCGTCGAAAGTATACTGTACGTGGAGAGTCTCAGCTGGGTCCACGGTCGCAGCAAGTAAGTGCCTCCTTATTAAGCGGAAAATAATGATTCCTCCAACTGTCAGTAGGGACCCACTGGACGGGCCACCGTATTTTGCGAAAAAAATGTTTGCCCCCTGACTGCTGGGACCCACCTGATGGGCCACCGTATTTCGCGAAAAAATGTCCCCCCCGCTGTCAGCTTGGACCCACCGGAAGTGCCTCCTTATTACGCACAAAAAATGAATACTCCCCAGCTAGCTGGGACCCACCTTGGTGGGAAGCTGACTTGCGGGCCTACTAAGTTGACGGGGACGAATGGCTTTGTCAACTTAGTCAATATGAACGATTCTAGCTCTAGTGACCGTACGATGTCCATCCAACGGTCGTAGTGCTTCTTCAACCTCTGGTCTTCTTGCTCCAGCCGCCCAAAGCAGCGCCGGTCGTGCCGCATGCTCCTGCCTCCCGTGGCCGGCTGTGCTGCCGCGGAGGCCTCACCGCCCCCTACTATTCCCACCGCTGGCCAGGCCCTGCGGCGACGGCAGCCTCACACCGCAGCCAAACCAGTGAACCCTCATACTCCTCTCTGCGCGGGCTTCCACTGCCGCGTCTTCCCCAGCTCCGCGTCGTCCCCTTCCTAGGCCTCGCCGTCATCCACCGCCGTGGTTCTCTCCGCGCGGCATGGTCAATGTGGTCAAGGAACGACTTCCATCAGAAGAGTACTGTACGTGGAGAGGCTGACAGCTGGGTCCATGGCCACAACCCAGTTTTTTTGTGATTTGCCAAGTAAGTCGCTTTGTCAAGCCTGTTGGGCTGCAAATCTTTCAAGACGAGGAGAGCTTTCATTCGGCTGGCCGAGAAAATGGCTCATTAGTAATGAGAAATGGGCTGTACATTTTTTAAAACACATCAAACCGGCAATTAGTTTCAAATATCTTTTTTTAATTTCAAGATTTTAAATTACATTAATTTTTATGCATGGAGAATTTGTTGGATTTTATATTGATATACATTTATTTTTAAAATCAGTTTGAATGTGAGTCGAAATGTCAGGATTAAAAACAGTTCGTACCACACCGAAATATGCAAAATTTCCTATAATTTTTTAACCGTGGCCACAATATGGGCTGTAATGCTAACAAAAAGAATATGGGCTCCAAAAAAACCTTAAGAATTAGCAAATGGGCTGTAAATTATTAGAAATAATGGCAGATGGGCTGTATGCTGTTTTCCACAGATTTGAGGCTTTCCTAAAAAAAGGTTGACGCACAAGCAGTGACTGTTGGATGTCCATCGAACGGCCGTCGTGCTTCTTCAATCTCTGCTCTTCCTGCTCCAGCCACTCAAACAAGCGCCAGCGGGATTGCCTGCTCCCTCCTCCCCGCGGCCGGCTGTGCTGCCGCGCTGGCCTCACCGCCCCACCGTACTCCCATCGCTGGCCTAGCCATCCCTCTACTCACCCACACCTGCTGTTATTCTCCGGCGACGACAGACGAACCAGTAAACCCTCGTACAATCGTACTCCCCTCCGCGTGGTAAACAACTGCCGAGTCTTCCCTGCCTCCGTGTCGTTCCCTTCCTAGGCCTCGCCGTCTTCCACCGCCCTGGTGCTCTCGGCGTGGCCTGGTCAACGTGGCCAACGACCGACACACCCTATTATTCTGTGGCGACAGCAGCCTCACACTGCAGCGAACCAGTGAACCCTCGTACTCCTCTACGTGTGGGCATCCACTGCCGCGTCTTCCCCGGCTCCGCGTCATCCTCTTCCTAGGCCTCGCCGTCGTCCACCGCCCTGGTGCTCTCGGCGCGGTGTGGTCAACGTGGTCAAGGAACAGCTTCCATCGGACATGGACTGTACGTGGAGAGGCTGATAGCTGGGTCCACGGCCGCAGCAAGGAAGTGCCTCCTTATTACGTGCAAAATAATTATTCCTCCACTTGACAGCGGGGACCCACCGGACGGGCCACCGTATTTCGTGAAAAAATGTTTGCCCTGACTGCTGGGACCCACCAGCTACATCTTCGCACGCAAGGAAGTGCGTCCGGGCAAAAAAACTATTCGCCCCCTTGACTGCTGGGACCCACCAGCTACATCTTCGCAGGCAAGGAAGTGCCTGACAGTCAGGACCCACCTAGTCGAAGCGTACGTAACGTTGTCATTCTGGTCGTGAACGTGTACGTACATATATAATGGTGGATGTAGAGGCGCGCACGTGTCATAGTAGAGGCGCGTACGTGTCGTAGTAGAGGCGCGCACGTAGCATGTACACGTACGTACAACAGCCAGGGTGCAAGAAAGAAAATACGACCACGTATGTGTACATACGGGCGGGGTCTCGAACGCCTACTCGCGCATACGTACGGCCAGGGCTCGTGTACATGGCTGGGTCGGAACGGAGAAACAACATCGTCGTCGTGTTCATGGGGAGGCAATGGAATGCGTCGTGTTCATGGGGAGGCAACAGAATGCGTCGTGTTCATCGGGAGGCAACGGAACGCGTGGGAGCCAACCGGCTGGGTCAGAACGGAATGGGTGGTTGTGTTCATCGGGAGGGCTTAGATGGAACAGGCGATGGAAACGAAGCCTGGCATACCGCACAATGGAGGAAACAGACCTCCTATGTTCGGAACGGGGTCCTGTTGATCGGGACGGGTCTGGCGTACCGCAAAATGGAGGAAACAGACCTCCTACGGTCGAAATGGGGGTCCTATTGATCAGGAGGGGTGTGGCGTACCGCAAAACGGAGCAAACAGACCTCCTACGGTCGAAACGGGGGTCCTGTTGATCGGGAGGGGTGTGGGTACCGCAAAACGGACGAAACAGACCTCCTACGGTCGAAACGGACCTCCTACGGTCGAAACGGGGGTCCTATTCAGCGGGAGGGGTGTGGCGTACCGCAAAACGGGACTCCACGGGATACTGTTCATCTCCACCGTCGACCTCCTCCAGCCTCCACGGGCTACCGTCGACCTCCTCTAGCCTCCACGGGCTACCGTCGACCTCCTCCAGCCTCCATGGGCTCCTGTTCATCCAGCCTCCACCGCGCGCTACTCCACCGGCTACTGTTCAACCACCCCTCCACGGGCACCCCTCCACCGTCTACTGTTCATCCAGCCCTCCACACCACGGGGTCCTATTCAACCACCCCTCCACGGGCAACCCTCCATCGTCTACTGTTCATCCAGCCCTCCACCACACCACGGGGTCCTGTTCATCCAGAGGCAACGCCACCGCTCACTGTTCATCCAACCCCCCCTCAACACTCACCGTTCATCCAATCGATCAGCTTCAGTTAGCAGCAGTAGCGAAGGAATCGCTCGATCGGGTTCAGTTAACAGCCATCGATCGATCGCTGGGGTTCAGTAACGCGTAGCCTGCAGTGCAATCGCTCAGGTTCAGTTAGAGCCCAACGCCTCGCTCGGGTTCAGTTAGAGCCAACGCCTCACACACACGCGCGTACGTGTACGAGACAAACATGCATCGCTCGGCCCCCGACCTCCCACCGTAACCGGGAACTCCCCGAAATTTTCCTCCCCCTCGCTTCTACCACGGTTTTTCCATCATGGACGGCCCAAAGAATGTCATGCAGCTGCGTCTCCGGCCCGCCCAGGATGAAAAGCCCATTTTCTGTCATGATTTTTTGTCATAGAAGTAGCAGCCCACCACATCTATGATGATACCGGGTTTTGTGACAATTATCTCATAGAAGTGTCATATGTATGACAGAATTTTTTTTCGTTCGGCCCAAAATTTCACGGATGTGTCTTTTTTTTTGTAGTGATGAGAGCCACTCAACATTTTCATCATGGTCTTCTCCACTCGACCCACAAAGAAAGGAAACAAAACTATTTACATGGGAAAGCTCCCAACAAGCAAAAGAAGAACATGAAATATTTTCGGGTTTTATTTTAATTACTACTACTACAACCATGGAAAGTAAACTAGCTAAAAGCTACAACTAATTTTTTTTGTTTTTCTTAAGGGTTTTCAACACACAAGAAGAAAGCTTAAAACAGAAAATAAACTAGCATGGATGATACAATGAAAAAGTATGAGCACCAACAACTAGCATGAGTGTGTGAACATGAATGTAATGTCGGTGAGAAATACGTACTCCCCCAAGCTTAGGCTTTTGGCCTAAGTTGGTCTATGGCCATGGCTCAAAGTGACCCTCTCCGGTGTGTGGAGGAGTGTCATCTGGGTGCCATTGGTTGGCGATATCATCTGGATTCCACTGATAAACAAACTGTCGATAAGGGTCAAGTGGTGGTTCCGGCTCAAGCTCTGGAGCTGGTGCGAGGCTCCAGTATGCATAAACGGCCTCCGGCAAGATGAGGTACGTGCCTGAAAATATATCAAACAAAGAGGGCGCAGGCAAGGTAATAATCTCAAAGTAATTTTTATTAAATATCAATCTATATTTGAGCATCTTCTTCTTATCCTTAACAATAAAATCATGTGCTACCATACTCTTATAATCTAGAAAAACGGGAGGCAGCAACTTTTCCTCTTTCTCATAATGCCTAATAGGTATGTTAAAGTGTGCAGCAAGGCACGAGGCAAAGATGCCCCCAAAGATGGCACCCTTTGTACGGTTCAGATTTAGCCGTTTAGCAACAATAGCGCCTAAACTAAAAGTAGCATCATGAAACAAGGCATGGCGCATAATAACAATATCAGGGGCACTAAGGTTTCCACTGTTCCCTTGACCAATCAAGCATCTACTAGCAAATATTGCAAAGTAATAGGAAAATGTATGCAAGTAATTCTTGCCTCGAAAACTTTCGTCGTTTCCCCTACAACAATCATATCAATAAACCCTTCCACATCATTACGATGTGGTTCCTCTATGCTGCCCTCAAAGGGCAACTTGCAAACCGCACATAAGTGATAAAGTGACATCTCCTTATACTCATCATATAAATAAAAAATCCACCGAAGGTGGCGATCTCCTAGCATTGAAATGAAAATTTTGCACAAAAATATTAGTGAGTAGGAGATACTGTTCACACTGGTCGCGGAAGAAGTCGATGAGGCCCACATTCTCAGCCAAATAATTAAAGTCATCATGAATCTCGGCTGCTCTCAAGAATTCATCACAAGGCCATTCACATGGCCGAACCTCCGCAGTGCGAGGGATTATGTTTGGGCTTCTTATTTTCTTCACTTTGCTTATCCTTCGAGCTTCGGCTCGAAGATCCCCTCAACAATCTTTTCATCATTTTCTTTCTCTGAAAAATTTCTGAAATTTTTAGTAACTCAAAATAAAAGTGAGCCAAACTCAACAAAATTGATAGCAACTACTCATACAAGTGCCTAGAGGCCATATCATGCATTAAAACTACTTTTGACCACATAAATTTGACATGCAAGCTCAAGAACAGGGTGACCTAAGCAATAAAAATTTGCAATAAATAAAGCACTAGAACAAAAACTAATTGGACCATTGGAGGAGTCACATACCGAAGAACAACCCCCCAAAGCAGTTTTGTGATTGGAGCTTTGAGCAAGGAGATCAAAAATGGCAGCAAGATGAGCTAGAACTCGGGTTTGAGCTGGTGGAGGATTTTTTCTGGAGGAAGACGAAGTGTGTGTGTGTGTGCAAGAATAAGTGGAGGGGGGCCACGAGGGGCCCATGAGGCAGGGGGACACCCAGGGGGGTAGGGCGCACCCTGCACCCTCGTGGCCAGGTGGTTGCCCCCTCTGTTGTGTTGTCAGTGCCAATAATTCTTAAATATTGTAGAAAAAAACATATTTCTTTTTCGGAGCATTTGGAGTACTTTTATTTTCGGGGTATTTTTTATTGCATGGATAATTCAGAAAACAGACAGAAAATACTATTTTTGCTTTATTAAATCTAAATAACAAAAAGTAAAAGGAGGGTACAGAGAGTTGTGCTTTCTAACTTCATCCATCTCATGCTCATCAAAAGGAATCCACTAACAAGGTTGATCAAGTATTGTTAACAAACTCATTCCGAATCGCATGAAACCAAAGAATTTTCGAATAACACTAGGTTACCTCAACGGGGATATGCACGTCCCCAACAATAAGAATATCACATTTCTTCTTGACACTAGGAAGAGGAAATTCAAAACCTCCAATAGTAATTGTTGAAGTTTTTCCAGTAGAATTAATACTGTGGACTTGTGGTTGTTTCCTCGGAAAGTGTACCATATGCTCATTACCATTAACATGAAAAGTGACATTGCCTTTGTTGCAATCAATAACAGCCCCTGCAATATTCAAAAAGGGTCTGCCAAGAATAATAGACATACTATCGTCCTCGGGAATATCAAGAATAACAAAGTCCGTTAAGATAGTAACGTTTGCAACCACAACAGGCACATCCTCACAAATACCGACATGTGTAGCAGTTGATTTATCGGCCATTTGCAAAGATATCTCAGTAGGTGTCAACTTATTCAATTCAAGTCTACGATATAAAGAGAGAGGCATAACACTAACACCGTCTCCAAGATCACATAAAGCAGTTTTAACATAGTTTCTTTTAATGGAGCATGGTATAGTTGGTACTCCTGGATCTCCTAGTTTCTTAGGTATTCCTCCCTTAAAAGTATAATTAGCAAGCATGGTGGAGATTTCAGCTTCCGGTATCTTTCTTTTATTTGTAACAATATCCTTATGTACTTAGCATAATGATTCATTTTAAGAATATCAGTCAAACGCATATGCGAAAAGATAGGTCTAATCATTTTAGCAAAGCGCTCAAAATCCTCATCTTCCTTTTTCCTGGATGGTTCAGGAGGAAAAGGCATGGGTTTATGAACCCATGGTTCTCTTTCTTTACCGTGCTTCCTAGCAACGAAGTCTGTCTTATCATAACGTTGATTCTTTGATTGTGGGTTATCAAGATCAACAGCAGGTTCAATCTCTACATCACTATCATTGCTAGGTTGAGCATGAACATGAACATCATCATTAACATTATCACTAGGTTCATGTTCATTTTGTGTTTTAGCATCAGAAATAGAAATATCATTGGGATTCTCAGGTGTGTCAACAACAGGTTCACTAGAAGCATGCAAAGTTCTATCATTTTTCTTTTTCTTCTTCTTAGAAGAACTAGGTGCATCAATATTAGTTCTCTGAGAATCTTGCTCAATTCTCTTAGGGTGGCCCACAAGATACAAAGGTTCCTGAGTCATTTTACCCCCTCTAGTCACAACTCTAACATCATTATCATTTTTCTTATTATTTAATTCATTGTGCAAATCATTCTAAGCTTTAAGTACTTGTTCTACTTGAGTGGTAACTGTCGGTGTCAAAACCGGCGGATCTCGTGTAGGGGGTCCCGAACTGTGCGTCTAAGGCGGATGGTAACAGGAGGCAGGGGACATGATGTTTACCCAGGTTCAGGTCCTCTTGATGGAGGTAATACCCTACGTCCTGCTTGATTGTTCTTGATGATACAAGAGTTGATCTACCACGAGATCAGAGAGGCTAAACCTTAGAAGCTAGCCTATGGTATGATTGTCCCTTGTCCCGCGGACAAAAACCCTTTGGTTTATATAGACACCGGAGGGGGCTAGGGTTACACAAGGTTGGTTACAAAGGAGGAGATATACATATCCGTATTGCCTAGCTTGCCTTCCACGCCAAGTAGAGTCCCATCCGGACACGGGACGAAGTCTTCAATCCTGTATCTTCATAGTCCAACAGTCCGGCCAAAGGATATAGTCCGGCTGTCCGGAGACCCCCTAATCTAGGACTCCCTTAGTAGCCCCTGAACCAGGCTTCAATGACGACGAGTCCGGTGCGTAGTGTTGTCTTCGGCATTGCAAGGCGGGTTCCTCCTCCGAATACACCATGGAAGAGTCTGAATGCAAGGATAGTGTCCGACCCTGCAAAATAAGTTCCACATACCACCGTAGAGAGAATAATACTTCCACAAATCTAATCTGCTGATACTTTTTGACAGTATGACATCACTTCATGGCCCGATTATTATTCGAACCGCTTTTCTTAACCAGCTCCGCACATATCGTGAGGCTGTTTTCTTGACACGTCTTGTCAAAGCAGAGTTCGTGTTCCCTTTATCACGGGATTCTCATCAATATGAACGTGGGTAACCCAACCGTGCCATCTATTACGGCGCCTGGGGAACAAGCGGTTTTGCCAGGTAAGTGGGGAGACTCATCGCCTACTCTGCCCTTATAAAGGGACAAAGATTTAATTTTTTCACCCACACCTTCTTCCTTCTCGCTTACCCATTCCCGCACACCCGAGCTCTAGCGCCCAAGCTCGCGTTCTTCTTGTCGAACCACTCCAATCATGTTCAGAGCAGGAGGCAAGTGGATGGTCTCCTCCGTCACGGAGGAGAACATCAAAAAGTTACGAGAAGCCGGATACCTAGCTGCGAATATCGTGCACCGGCTGCCGAATGCGGGGCAGATCGTCCCAACGCCCCAACCCCATGAGAGGGTAGTTTTTCTTACCCATTTCATCTGCGGACTAGGATTTCCTCTCCACCCGTTTGTCCGCGGGCTCATGTTCTACTACGTGCTAGATTTTCATGATCTGGCCCCCAACTTCATCCTCAACATCTCGACATTTATCGTCGTGTGCGAGGCCTTCCTCCGCATCAGGCCCCACTTCAGCCTATGGCTGAAAACCTTCAACGTCAAACCGAAGGTGGTGGGTGGCCAGCAAGCAGAGTGCGGAGGCGCCATGGTGGGAAAGATGCCTAATGTCACCTGGCTCGAGGGTACCTACATGGATACCATAAAGGGGTGGCAATCGGGGTGGTTCTACATCACCGAGCCGCGCGACTCCAACTGGGTGGCGGCCCCCAAATTTCGATCCGGAATCCCCACACGGCTCATCTCCTGGAAAAAGAAGGGCATGTCATGGGGTTCTTCGGTAGAGCTGACCGGACTCCAGACCTGCATCTAGAACATGACGAACAAGAAAATCAAGCTCGTCAATGTGGTCCAGGTTATGGTCTTCCACCAGATCCTTCTGTGCCAACGACGACATTTCGTTTTGTGGGAGTTCGACTCGGCCCAGCACCAGACGCTGCGAGAGCTCTATGACACAACGCATGAGGACATTTGGAGGGTGCTGTTCAAGGGCGCCGAGATGCCTCCCTCACCGAGGACCACGGACTCAGCGCAAAGCGCCGGGTCCATCCGATAGGCTTTTATATCTCTCAGGGTATTTATTTGCCTTGGTTTAGTTATGTGCTAGATCTAAGCTTTCATGTCATTAACAGGATTGGATAAGGACAGCGGAGCAGCTTGATTGCCCGGCCCCCCTGCCCGAAGATCCTGCAGACGCTCTTCTAATGAAGATGCTGACTCCGGCACCTTACGAGGTGCCGGAAAAGAAGGCCAAGAAGAAGGCCGCGGGGGCCCGAAAGGGTCTCCGACGCAAGGTTCTATCGGACTCATCGTGTGATGAGTCCGACGCGCACTCCTCCTACGGAAACGAGGAGGAGGAGAAAAGTTGTCCCCCCCAGTCGGGGGAGACAAGAAAAGCAAGGCCGACCCATCCGGGGAGGCCGGAGGGTCCAAGAAGGGAAAGATCCTCCCTCCGGACTATGCCACAATGGCCGCCGACAGCGACGACGAGTGGCTACCCAGGGACAAGCCCATGGCGAAGTCGTAAGTGTCCGGACACCATAGTACTTCATGATATGTTTTATTGTACTGCCTTTGCTCATGCCGAACATGATTATGCAGTCCGGCCCGAGCTCATCTCGACGTTCTCCAAGAAAAGCCGAATAGAGTATCAAATGATAACTCAGGAGTCTAATTAGAGTATGTCTATGTGTATGTGCAGGCTTCCCTGCTGGCCGCTGCCGCATGTACCGCGAAGGTCTCTGCGCTGAAGCAGGCCCTGAAGCGGTCCGAGGACGAGCTCAGCCTTACCAAGGGGCAGCTCGAAGAGAGCAAAGGTAAGATATACCCCAGTTTATATAGTTAAAAAAGAAGTTCGGTGTAAAGTAATAGGATCATCATTAATTTGTCAGGGGCCACGACCGAGGTGGAGACCCTGAGGAAGGCGTTGTCCGAGGCCGAAGACAAAGCGGCCAAAGAATGCATTGAACGGGAGAAACAAAAAGCCCGAGTGGACGAGGTGCAGCAAGAGCTCGAGGCTCTTGCCAAAAAGCATGAGTCCTTGGAGCTTGACTCGAAGACGCGAGAGTCCGAGCTCGCGCAGGCGCTTGAAAGCATCCGGAGCACCAAGGCCGAAGCCCACAAGGCCCTCCAGGAGATTGATGCGGCGAAGAAGATAGCAACGGGTAAGGCATTCAATATGCAAAGCAAGCATGTGAAGGAGACTTTCCTTTTTCTTACCCGAGTTCGGAGCTCTCCAGGACCATTTGCAGATCTTCCCCGCAGTGTGCTGGATGCCGCGGAGTTTTACCGGGCTGAGGAGGGGAGCTCAACAGAGAAGTTGTTCTGGTCTCACTATACTGGGACCGAACACCCCGTGTCCTTGAGCGACCAGCTGTAGCAGTTGGTCGAACTTCACAAGGCGTCCGAACAGGCCATGAGGGGCCTTATAGTCCGGATGTGGCCTGGCGAGCCCCTATTCGGTAGCTACTTCGGTCTGGTGAGGCGGCTGGTGGAAGCCTGCCCACGGCTTGAAGTCATCAAGCGGTCCATTTGCATCGAAGGTGCACGCAGGGCTTTTGCCCGGGCGATGGTGCACTGGGAGAAGCTGGACGCCGTGAAGCTTGTGAAGGAGGGGCCGCCGGAGGGCAAGGAACATCGCTGCCCCGAGAATTACTATGAGAGTGTCCTGGAGGGTTCCCGCTTAGTGGCGGATGAGTGTGCCAAGGATGTAATTTTTGAATGAGCATGCCCATGTGATCCTGTAATATGAAACAAGTTCTTTTGCGCCATGCGACGCTTTCTTAATTTAAAATATTACCTTCTGTGCGGCCGTTTATAAAATCTGAGAGTTGGCCAGTCGTCGGCTTCTACCCCCATGTAACTCATACTAGGGTGTTCGGGGTAAATCTGAACACTCTTTACCCCAATTTTGGGTCCTTCGAGGGAGGTGTTCAGCGCAACGAACCAGGCAATCGGACTATAATGCTTTATCACTCTCACTTAGCCATAGAAGTCTATGATTTTAAATTTTTGGCAAAGCCCCTGGTATTCGGAGGGCCGGATTTGGGCCACTATACACGCCTAAGCCAGACAAGGCCGACTCCTCGCCCGAAGCGGAAAAAGTCTTTAATTACTTGAGACCTCTCGAACAACGACCTGTCTCTCGCCTTATCATGATAGTCTGTTTTTGGCTTTCTCTACTGAGGTGCTCGTCCAGAAGAACCGGGACTCAATCACAGTAGTTCTCCCATCACTACCTTAGCCGATATAGCGAAACTTTAAGGTACCAAAGCTTGGGAGCCGGGCGACCCAACATTTGACCAAAGACATGATTCGGAGATGATGCATATAATGCTATAAGTTCGGGGTGCCGCACTGTCAAAAGAGTTCGGACTTCTTGCGCCGTATTGTGGGGTAAACGAGAGCCCCTGGCGTACTGACCGTACCCGAACGTGCGGGTGCGGATTGTCATAAATGGACATGTAAGAGAAAGAGAAAAACTTAAATAATGCAATGACAGATTAATGATATGCATTGTTATTTGAATAATACATCAAAGCGTACTGGTACAAGTAGTGCAATAAGCATAAAGTAGGACAATTCGAAATGTCCTATCCCAAGGCAAGTTACACATAAATAGTGAAAAGCGGGTATATCAAGTATTACTAGAGACCACCTGGTGGTTCCCATGTTCATCTTAGCTTCTTGCCGCCTTGGTTGTTGCTTCCGGAATGTGTCCGAACATCGGACTGCCGGAAAGGGCTTCCGAAGAGTTAGGCCATGAAAGACAAAAGGAATGTCAAAGGTATACAACCCCTGGTGTGGTTAAGCCACAATGTGGGGCGTGTCCTGATTGTGCCCCCGCCTATGTCCATGGTATTTTCAATGCGTAGTTATGTACGCGCGACAAGAATTTTGTCGCTGCACTGGGACTGGGACGGGGGACGGATTGCTAGGCGAGCGCCGATCGCATCAGGCGATCCTATTGCAGATTGTTCCGGACTCGCTTGAAGGTGTCCGGGGGCTGTAACACCGAATGAGTGGTCTGCTTGAACAAACTGCTTTGTGCCTCTGCTGCAAGGGCCGCAGTGTGCTCTTCCGTACGGAGCGAGCGTTCTGTGTTTCCATTTATTGTTATGACCCCGCTGGGTCCTGGCATCTTGAGCTTGAGGTATGCGTAATGCGGCACTGCATTGAATTTTGCAAATGCTGTTTGTCCGAGCAGTGCATGATAGCCACTACGAAACGGGACGATGTCGAAGATTAACTCTTCGCTTCGGAAGTTATCCGGTGATCCGAAGACCACTTCCAGTGTGATTGAGCCTGTGCAATTGGCCTCTACACCTAGGATGACGCCTTTAAAGGTGGTTTTGCTGGGTTTGGTTCTCGAGGGATTGATACCCATTTTTCGCACTGTATCCTGATAAAGCAGGTTCAGGCTGCTGCCGCCGTCCATAAGGACTCGAGTGAGGTGAAATCCGTCAATGATGGGGTCTAGGAACAGTGCGGCGGATCCGCCATGGCGGATGCTAGTGGGGTGGTCCCTGCGATCGAAGGTGATTAGACAAGCAGACCATGGGTTAAACTTCAGGGCCACGGGCTCCATCGCATAGACGTCCCTTAGTGTACGCTTCCGCTCCCTCTTGGGAATGTGGGTTGCGTATATCATGTTCACCGTCTTCACTTGTGGGGGAAACCCCTTCTGTCCTCCTGGGTTCGGCGGCCGGGGCTCCTCCTCGTCATCGCTATGCAGCCCCTTGTCCTTGTTTTCGGCATTTAACTTGCCGGCCTACTTGAACACCCAGCATTCTCTGTAGGTGTGATTGGCTAGCTTGTCAGGGGTGACGTGGATTTGACACAAGCGATCCAGTATGCGATCCAGACTGGACGGAGCCTGAGTATTTCTTTTAAATGGCTTTTTCCGCTGACCGGATCTAGAGCCTCTGAATCCAGCATTGACTGTCGTATCTTCGGTGTTATCGCCGTTATTGCGGCGCTTTGGTCTATTACGACGCTGCCTACCGTTAACGTCTTTGGTATCCGAGGTATCCGGATTCCTTGATGTGTTGTTGCTGCGAGCTAGTCAGCTGTCCTCGCCCGCGCAAAAGCGGGTCATGAGTGTTGTGAGGGCTGCTATAGATTTTGGCTTCTCCTGGCCGAGGTGGCGGGCGAGCCACTCGTCGCGGATGTTATGATTGAATGCCGCTAGGGCTTCTGCATCCGGACAATCTACAATTTGATTTTTCTTAGTCAGGAACCGTGTCCAGAATTATCTGGCCGATTCCCCTGGCTGCTGAGTTATGTGGCTCAAGTCATCAGCATCCGGTGGCCGCACATAAGTGCCCTGGAAGTTGTCAAGAAATGCATCTTCCAAATCCTCCCAACTGCCAACGGAATCTGCTGGCAAGCTATTCAGCCAATGCCGAGCTGGTCCTTTGAGTTTTAGTGGGAGGTACTTGATGGCATGTAGATCGTCACCGCGAGCCATGTGGATATGAAGGAGGAAATCCTCAATCCATACAACGGGATATATTGTGCGATCGTATGATTCAATATTTACAAGTTTGAAACCCTCCAGGAATTCATGATTCATAACTTCATCAGTGAAGCATATATGATGAGGTGGCGGTCCAGTGCCCCGAGGGCGGTGGATCCTATTCGTTTCCGGCTTTGTCGTCCATACTGTCGAAGTCTTCGGAGCCGAAGTCGAGCATGTCGGTTAAGTCATCGACAGTGGCTACTAAGTGGGTGGGCAGCGAATTTCTTCGTCGTCCGCATCCCATTCTAGCCGGACATAGTTCAGCCAAGGTTCTCCTGACAGGGAGAGAGACCTTAATGAATTTAGCACATCTCGAAAAGGTGAGTGCTGAAAGATATCCGCGGAGGTGAACTCTATGATCAGCGCCCAGTCGGACTCGACGGGCACGGATATGAGCGGCTCGGAGTCCGTGGCCGGAGATGAATCTAGTGGTTCGGCAACATGGCTCTTGTAAGGGGTAAAGTCAGTATCCGACTCTATCACCACTGAGAGTGCGGCGTCCATGGCGGGGTCCATCCCTCCGCTCTCGGATGGCGCAACTTGCTCCGGATTGATGGACGAAGTAGCTGTGGATGCGATCTCCCGAACACTGCCCGACGGCAGAGTTACGTCTTGCTCGTCGTGACTGTGCGGCGCGTCCGGCATGGGCTCAAATTCGTCGAAGATCAAGTTTCCGCGGATATCGGCCTTGTAGTTCAAGTTTCCAAATCTGACCTAATGTCCAGGGGCATAGCTTTCGATCTGCTCCAGATGGCCAAGCAAATTGGCCCGCAGTGCGAAGCCGCCGAATACGAAGATCTGTCCGGGGAGGAAAGCCTCACCCTGGACCGCATCGCTAGCGATGATCGAAGGAGCCATCAAGCCTTATGGTGACGACACAGTGGAACTCTCAGTGAAAGCACCAATGTCAGTGTCAAAACCTGCGGATCTCGGGTAGGGGGTCCCGAACTATGCGTCTAAGGCGGATGGTAACAGGAGGCAGGGGACACGATGTTTACCCAGGTTTGGGCCCTCTTGATGGAGGTAATAGCCTACGTCCTACTTGATTGTTCTTGATGATATGAGTATTACAAGAGTTGATCTACCACGAGATCAGAGAGGCTAAACCCTAGAAGCTAGCCTATGGTATGATTGTCCCTTGTCCTGCGGACAAAAACCCTCCGGTTTATATAGACACCGGAGGGGGCTAGGGTTACACAAGGTCGGTTACAAAGGAGGAGATATACATGTCCGTATTGCCTAGCTTTCCTTCCACGCCAAGTAGAGTCCCATCCGAACACGGGACGAAGTCTTCAATCCTGTATCTTCATAGTCCAACAGTCCGGCCAAAGGATATAGTCCGGCTATCCGGAGACCCCCTAATCCAGGACTCCCTCAGGAACCATAGTAGCATGTTTACTAATAAGTTCAAGTTCACCTTTAACTCTAGACATATAATCACTCAAGT